>NW_008826267.1:0-10027 GCF_000691245.1 Trypanosoma grayi
AAAAAAAAAAAAAAAAATAACGCCCTTATTGCGGAGAAGCAAAATCAGGTACTGAGTGCCATACTGCGTCGTTTGGAAGATGAGGATGAGCTTATAAGAGCGTCTTACAAGAAACCCAAGGACGAGGCGTTTGAAGAAATGAAGAAACAAGCGGCGGCCGTTCAGCAAATCAACGCGGAACTTCAAAAGGCTCGAGAGGTTTTGTGTCTGTTGAAGTCCAAAATGTACAAGGAGTGTTGCACATCGCTCTTTCCAATTGAGTTGCCTGGACCCTCCCCGAAGAAGGGCTAACCGACCGAATTGGATGGGTTTGGTACCGTTTCTGGCCTCCTCAACCCCCTCATTTTGGTTATTGTTATTACTATTATTGTTATTTCTTATTGCACTATTCATTATCGAAACGGCATAGATGTTGCCGACTATCCAATATCAAACGAACATTCTGCGCACAGATCTGCTTTCTTTCTGTGAGCTTAAGGGAGATGTGCCATGGGGCTGCGAAATGTAAGCACCGCTCACAACAAGGGTATGATTTCTTTTGTCCTTCTGCCCCCCCCCCCTCATCTTTCTCTCTCTCTATGTATATATAGATATATCGTTTGAAGCGATCGGCACGACGTATTTTCTATGGTTGAAAAACGGGTGGTTGAGCCGACCGGATCAGGTGCTCTGGCGCTGTTTTTTGGCCAGCCCCTCTTCGACATGACTGCGAACGCTTCGGAAGAACTGCTGGCACAGTACGGCATTCGTGACGGTAGCGTTGGACCTGCCACACCAGAGCAGCTTCCTATATTTGAGCAATTGCTGAATGAAGAAGATACCACTTACTACGGTGGTGGGTCCGCCATGAATGCAGGCCGCACAATGAAATGGGTATCACCTGAAACAGACGTCTGTTGTGTAGGTTCAGTGGGCTGCGATGAGTTCTGCGAGGTGTTTACACGCACGATGGATGAGGCTGGGGTGCACTACCTGCTTGAATACCACGAAGACTCCCCAACAGGAACATGCGTTGCCCTGATAGTGAACAAGGAGCGCGCCATGCGAGCCAATCTTGGCGCTGCTAACAAAATAACACTTGAATATATGAAGAGTGCCCCAATCCAGCGAGCTATCAAGAAGGCCATGCTTTTCTACACTGAAGGCTTCTTCCTGAATACAGTTTCCAGTCCTGAGAATGTTTTGCTGCTGGCTGAGCACGCACATAAAGAGGGAAAGCTGTTCTGTTTCAACCTAAATGCTCCATTTGTGAGCCTACTCTTCGGTGAACGACTTAAAGTTCTCCTCCCGTTCATCGATATTCTATTTGGAGGCAGGGAGGACTTTACTGCGTTCGGGACGATGATGTGGGGCGATGAGGTCGGGAGTGACATTGATGCCGTTTTGATGCGCACAGTAGGGCTGCCCAAAAATAATTCCTCGCGCTCCCGTTTAGTGGTGGCCACATGTGGTGCGGACCCAACATTGGTGGCAATGAAGCACCGGGTCACGGCGTACGAAGTGCCGGAGGTGGACAAGGCGCAAATTGTCGACCTGACCGGCGCCGGTGACTGCTTCGTCGGTGGTTTTCTCGCACAGTACCTCAGCTGCCCGGACATTCAGTTATGCGTGGAGGCGGGCCACGCGGCTGCAGCCGTCGTCATTCGTCACTGGGGGACGCGGCTCAGCGGTGATCCGCCACAGTTGAAGACACGCAACGGGGAATTCGTTTGTTAACACACACACACACATTTATATATCTATATCTATATATATATACATATTAAAATACATCCTGTGCATTTTTCTCCAACTGAAATTTTTTTTTTGTTTCGTTTAGCGAAATTCCATGTTTGCGTGTATGTGAATTTCTTGTGCGGGGGAGTTGATGATTGAAAACAGTATTTATGATAAGGAGGCTTTAGGCACAAAGAAAAATAAAACAACGATATTTTTCTTTTTTTTTCTTTTACGTATTCTTCTTTCTACTACGTACATAGTTTCCCCTATTCTCAACTGTCTGTTTTTTTTATTGGAGAGTCAGCAGTTGGGGAAACAATACGAACAGAAACATGCTCCTTTAATACTCTTTGCTTAGCTGTGGAACTGTTGCCTTTATCAATGCTATTTGCAATGTACTGAGATTCAATGGTGTTGACCAGAAAGTTGTGTGTTGCGTGTTTTTCTGGAAGGGGGTTACGGGAAGGGCGCTTGTGGCTGGGGTGATTATCCGCACGAGGTCCATGATGGGGCGAATACAATTATGTATACACACACATATATATATATATGTATGGGTGTTGTAACCAAATCAACATGCGAAAAACCAAGATACTCTTCTGTAGTTATCAGTGCGCGTCTTTTTGTCACTTCAGGGGTTGACAGGCGTGTAGGAGAAGTGGCTGTCAGACTGCTTGGTTGGACGAGCAGGTCCTGCTGCGGTGATGTCTGCTGCTGGTGCAAGAGGGGTTCTTCTCCGACATAATCCGTATCGTTCTGAGGTCCTGTCATGGTACCGCAGGTTCCTCAAGGTCGCGTTCACCGTGCCGTGGGAGACGGACGAGGACGCGCTGTACGTGATGGAGGAGGCAAGGCGACTTTTCCGGCAGAACGCCAACATCACTGACGTGGAATCAATTAGGCGCAAGCTACGTGAGGCGGAGATGCGGTATGAGATCGGCGTGCACTACCGGATCCCGTACCCGAGACCGTTTCACAAGACGCAGGGATCACTGCAGGAGAGTGGCGTGGCCTACGCCGCTGACCTTGACTCCATGTATGACCACCCCGTGAACATGAGAGTCGGGCGCATCTCGGAGGGTAGCACAAACTTCGGCACGATGGGTGGCGTAGAAAACTCAACCCACTTCTTGGAGGACGGACCCGGTGTTGACGACGAGATTCTCACCGAGAGGAGGTGATACGAAGGATTGAGTTTGCCTTTTTTGTTTGTGGGCTGTTGCTGTTGCTGAGAGCTGCAGCGAGTCTCTATTTCAGTCAGAGAGTTCTCATGGAGTTGAATCCTTAAAGCTTTCTTTGGACCGCTGCTACACCCTTTCGTGCGCATCATAACAATGGAAGACATTTTCTTTTCGTTTTGTTTTCTGGCTGATTATTTACTCGCAACTAATACTTTGCATTTATATATATAAACTGAAGAAAGAATGAGCCAGGGACCCCTTGAGCGGCTGGGATGGGTTCTGTGGTGTGTCGTGAGCCTCTTGTGGGAAGTTGTTGCTGGCGTATTTGGTATCCCACTCAGGTCTCCCATGCAATCGGCACTGAAGAAGAAGGCAAAGGCGGCCACGACGTACAGCGAATGGGTGGCTATCGCACGCCAACTGGATGACTTGGAGGGGTTTCAATCGTGGCGTTTGGAGGAGGAGCCGCGGTACATGAACTCTGAGGGACTTGTTGGTCACATTCAGCTTCTAATTGATGCAAAGAAGAAAGGGGACACGGAGACACTGCTGAGTGTTCTTTCGACTGGCCTTCATCGTTCTGCATATGGCATATTAAATCCAAATCTTTATGTGTATCGCTCAGGTACGAAAGCGGTCATTGAGACGTACAACTCGCTTCTGGTCTATCTGATCCGCAGTCTCGCACGAGACACCTCAGTGACGGCATACACGAGATACGCCACGTTGTTGGAATTGTCACGTGTGTGCAGCAACACAGCCCTTGTTTTTAACGGAGGTATGGTGCTTGGACCGTTTCACGTTGGCGTAGCGAAGGCGCTATGGAAGGCCAACTTACTGCCTAGGATATTCTACGGTGGACGTACCGGTTCTGTCGTGGCAGCACTCCTTTGCTGTAAGAAGGATCTGTCTGAAGTATTTGAAGTGGATAACCTTAATTATCCGGCATTTAGTGGCAAGGATGTAGGTGCACTTCAAAGACGGTCAGTCCGTTTCTGGATGGAGGGTCACCTTATGGACATTGCTGTTCTAGCACAGTTTATTAAGGATAATGTTGGGGATTTGACCTTTCTTGAAGCGTATAACCTCACTGGGCGTGTACTCAACATTGAATTTACGCCGGACACGGACGATGCGAACTGCACTGCTGCCCCTCCAGTGCGACTGCTTAACTACCTTACAGCACCCAATGTTCTTGTGTACAGTGCGGCGGCGGCATCTTTTGCCTCCTCTCCGCTTTTCTTTGGGCGCTACCCATTGATGGCGAAGGACCTGGCTGGTCGCATCGTGCGGTACGATCCACCGGTGATGGGGGCCGTTGGAAGACGGGCGGATGGAAAAATTGATGGGCTGAAGCGGCTGCGTGAGTTATTCCACATCAAATGCTTTATCGTCTCGGAGTGCTCCGCTACCCGGCTACCGTTTTTGCGGCTTTCCGGTCGTACTTCTCTCCTTGCACGCCTGGGGCACGCCATTTCAGAAGAGTGGTGGCGCTTTGTTTCCTTCATTATATCATTTACACCGCTTAAGAAGTATATTTGGGTGCTCTTTTCTAATGATGATTCTGACGCGGATGATGTGATAAAACTGTTTCCGGCCTCTAGTTGGACTGATATTGCCGGGGTTTTCAATCTTCCGACAATGCGGCAGATCCATGAGTGTGTGCTGCGCGGTGAAAGACAAGTATGGCCCAGCCTCAAGCGGATCCAGGAACATGTGGCACCTGAATTAGCGTTGAATGATGCTTTGAGTGAGCTTAGTCGTGCGGATCCGAAGATCAGCTGGGAGAACGATAATCCTTACTCATGGTAAAAAGGAAACAAAAAAAAGAAACCGAGAAGAAAAAGACAACATGCGTAAGTGAGGCTTTATTTATGTGCTGCTGTGTAGTTGTTGTTTTTTCCGTTCCTTCTTGTTTCTTTGCGAGCGAAAGTAAGCCGCTTGAGGAGTTAGGCGTATACATTTGTTGGTGCGAGCATCGTGGGTGTGTGTGCGCGCCATAATCCCTTTGCCCGTTTTCCCCATGGCTCATCTTTCTTTTTTTTTTTTCTCTCTGCTTTTTCCCGTTCCCCGCCGGTTGGGTGCACACTTGGTGCGCAGTGGGCGCAGCGTTTCTCTGCAGAGTGCGCAGTGCAAAATGCCAACCGTGACCGAGATTCAGCCGCGCACGTCGGGGTCGACGCGGTACATCGTGTGCGACGTCCAGGGCCGGCAGTGCCTCGCCCCGGAGTCGCAGCCAACCAATCTGAGCTTTACATTTCTTGTCAAGCTGGATCCGAAGAGCGGGCAGGAGTTTTACGTCAGCGTAAAGACTAAAGCGAAGTCGTGGGACCTCCCTGACGTCGATGCGGCGGGCGCGGTGACACCTCAGAAAGGTGACAGCGAGATCATCTCACACGCCGCCACACTGGAATGCGCAGGTACAGTCTACGAGCTACTGCAGTCCGACGGCGGTGCACAGTACGTGCCTCAGGGACTGCCGTTTGAGCCCGCGCCAGTTCACTGCTGGCGCCCATTTTATGACGCCGCGAAGAAACGCTTCTTGTACGAAAACTGCGCGACCAACGAACGGGTACCGAGACTTCCGCCCATCCTGGACTACTGCGATGCTGTACGGCAGCTATACGACCGTCACGGGATCGAAGGTGACTACGTTGACGCCCTGCGTTGCCGCTTCGGCGATGAAAGACGCCTGATCGAGGAGCTCTCCATTCAGTACGGTCCTAAGCCTATCCCAAACCGAGAAGCCTTTGAGGTGGCAGAGTGTTACTTCAATAAGTATGACACGTCAATGTTGAAGGAAATGGGAAACCTTTTAGAGCAGTGGCGCGGTAACGAAATTGAATTCCTTGAAGCACTGCAGAAAGAGTACGGTAAGCGCCCACGGACTACACGCGAGCGCGTCCGTGCCATTTACGCACAGTACAACCCGGCCAAGATGTTCCAATGCGATGAACAGGTTGATCAGTACAAGGGACAAGATGATGAGCTCCTCACTGCTCTGCAGAGAAAGTTTGGACCAGAGATGATCAAAGAAGACGATCTACTCGAGGATATTGCGCATCGTGTGCGCTGCCAGTTTCTTAGGTACGATGCCGACCGGGTTGCCACAGTGGAGGATGTGCTGGCGAAGCACAAGGGTGCTGAAGTGCAGCTTCTTGAGCTTCTTATCTGCCACTACGGCCCCGAGGTGGACGTGGAGGAGAGGGAAAAACAACTCAAAGCCCCTGAGCCCGCTGTTGGTGGTGCCACAAATGAAGAGTCGAATAAAAACATTATACAAGGGGATGTCGACGCGTCGACACTGGTAGCGCTAGTGGCTACAGAGACAGTGGCACAGAGCGATACTCGAATCCGCAACACCAAGGAGGATCACCAAGACGTGCGTGATGGGGAATCTTCGAAGAACGGCACAGTCCCACCTGAACTCGCTGCGGAGGAGCATGAACCGGCAGTACCTGTTACACCCCCAATGGAACAAGTTTCTAACGCAAGTAACGCCTCAGGGGAATTATCGGCTGTGGCTGCGGCCAACAAAATACCCGAAACAACGACAGATGGCGACGATGTTTCTGAGAAGCCCGTTTCTACTTCTACCTTCCCTCAGGAGACGGTAGTAGCAACAGCAACAACAACAGCAGCAGCAGCAGCAGCAACCGAAGTAGTAGTAGTTGTACCAGCAGTATCAGCACCAGTCTCTGAGTCACAGACGAAAACTTCTCCCTCGCTGCCGTCCCAACCACCCAGTGTGGAGGTTGAGTGGCCCAGTCGTGCGGAGTTGTTGGAGACGGAGCGGAAGCTGCGTGAGGAGGAGTTCCAGCGGCAGCAAGAGCGAATTGCACTCGAGGAGGAAAGGCTGGCGCGGGAGCTCACGGCACACCGACGATTTGTTGCACTAGAAACTGAAAGACATTGGAAGGAGGAATCGGAGAAGGTCGTGGAGATTGCGCGGGTTGCTGCACAACAAGCAGTACAGGAGGCTGCACGTCTGCAGCGGCTTCGCGACGAGGAGAACGAAGATAAGGAACGTCTTGGGGATGTCGTGCGCCAAGAGGCCGAACGCCACGCCATCGGAGCTGTAAACAGTGCCAGTGCGGCTCTCGTGGCTCAGTTTGCCCATATGAAGACACAACTGGGGGACGCCTTTACCACAGTAGAGGGGTACGCGCAGCGAAACGAAAAGCTTCAGTCAGATAAAACGCGATTGTTAAACAAGTTCGCCGAGATGCAACACCAGTACGACTTGGAGCTCCAGGGAATGCGGATACACCTTGACGACATGCGCGTGCGCATCGCAACCATGAAGAATGAGCACGATGTCAAAACACTCCACCTTAAAAAACAAGAGGAGATTACGATCTTGGGCATGTCCCGTGAGCTGGAGCGCGAGCGCGACGCTGCCGTTAAGGAGCGGGTGCGCCACGAGGAGACGGAAGCGGCAATGGAGGTGACCATCGCCGGTCTGCAGAGGCAGTTGCAGACAGTGCTGGACGAGCGTGATGCTGCCCAGGCGCGTCTCACTTCGCATGACGCCGTCCTCAGGGAGCGCACTGCAGAGTTGGAGGGCCTCTACGCGGTGATGCAGCGGCAGCGAACCGCGCGGAAGGAGGCGGCGAGCCAAACAGATGTTGAAGAAGGATATGATGTTGGTTCAGAGCCGCACCCTGCTTTGAAGACAGCCAACGCACTGTGTAACGTAGTATCTTCTTCCGAGCACCACTGTCAGTGCGTGGGCCTCACTGAAGAGGTGCTGCAGCTCCAGCGAGTCTGTGAGGAGAGCCAGCAGTATGTGGCGGATCTCTGTGCCGAGAAGGAGCGACTTACGTCTGAGTGTGAGCGAGCTCGTTGCGTTATTGGAGTGCTGCAGCGTAAGGTGGAGACGCTAGAGACTACTGTGGAGAGGCTTGAGTTGCGGCAGCTGGCCGTGCCTGATATTCCAGTGTGTGCGGGTGAGAAGGATATCGTCCTGCTGAACCTCAAGGAGGACTTGAATAAAACAAACAGTAGCCTGATCGAAGCAAAAACAGAGTCTACGATGCTAAAGCGCGAAATACGGGAGTTGCGAAGCTTGCTTGCCATTTATATGTCCAACGCGAGGAAGCCATGATGCAAGCACATGGGCTTGGCTGGGTTGACGTAGAAGAGTAATTTTTCTCTCTCTTCCTCGTTTCCCCCCGAACGAGCGAGCTCAGGTGTGGAGTGTGTTTGAACCTGGACATCTTGACCATTAAGGATTATCGATTCTACCTCCTTTTTCTTGTATTCCTCTGCACAGCTTTATTTTATGATATTCATTTGAGGCGGCGCGGGTGCCGCTTCTTTTGTGGCGACTTACAAAGCGCTTGTTTCGACATATCGATTTATCGTGTGCCTACACATATGTGTGTGTGGCCTAAGTTTTGTATTTCTGTATTGTATTTTTGAGTCTGTGTAATACGATGCTTTTCCTCATTATGGACGATTATTGCTGTTTCTGCCTGCTTTATTCTTCCTCCATGCTCGTTCTTATCTCTGTAGATTCTTTACTGGATCGCTGGTGTATTGCACGAACGTAAAACGTATTGAAGATCGGTATCTAAGTAGTATAGTGAGCGAAAAAAATAATAATAAAAAATCGAATATGTCACCACAGCTGATGGTTCATTTGATGGCTACATGGCTCACTTTCACCGTGTTGGTGCTCGTATGTGTGCTACAGCCATTAGCAGTATGTGCCTCGAGAGTGCCGCTTGCGGAGGGGATACCCAAAGACTCGTTAGCGCTCTTGGGGAATTTGCACTATGATGCTCTCTTTGGCAGACCGGGCGGGTACGGCGTGTGCAATCAAGGTCAGATATCTATGGTGACTCCTGGCTGTGATTCACCTCTAACGCTGATCAAATCCGTTATGGATGATATAAATAACTGCAGAGGTATGATTACATTGATTACCGGTAGTTTGTTTCGTCACGGCGCAGAATTCCTCACCTCACGTGAGATTGAATACATGATGAGGGATGTGTTAGAGGTGATCGCCCAAAACGGAACCTCAAACAACGCCGATAAAGACTATGACCTCGGCCATTCAACACAGCTCGCGTTGGGCGAAACAGACTTCATCCCAGCCAGTTCATTTACACCTGGCGGAAAACAGGCGCTGTACTTGCAGCTGCTCGGTATGATGCTGTCGTATGATCTTCTCTCGTCAGAAGAGTATAGCGCAATGACCTCTTGCGGCTATTACTACCGCGATCTGAGCGGTACCAAACTCCGGATAATTTCTTTGAACACCATGCTTTGGTCTACCGCACTGCGGCCACCTCTTGGTGTGGGTGACGTGGACCCCTGTGGGCAGTTTCCGTTTCTGCAAAACGCCATTGAGCAGGCTACACAGCGCGGTCGTAATGTAATTATTGTTGGTGACACACCTCCTGTTCTCAACGTGGCAGATGCTCTGCGCAAGAGGAACGTGCAAGAAGCCACTTATTTTTGGCGTGATGACTTCCGTGAGGCATACTTTCGCATCATCGCCACGTACCGCTTCAAAGTCGGGGCGCAGTTTTTCGGTCACACAAATGTGTTTGGCTTTGTCGCGTCACCTGAACTGGGCCCACCGATGTACATCATCCCCTCTATTTCCCCAGTGACAGGCAGCAATCCGTCGTACATGCGGGCCACATTAGATGGCACCACTGGTCGGGTGGTAGCACTGAGGCAACGCTACCTCGACGAAAATGGTACCTGGGTTGAAGGTGAAAGCCTGGAGGACGCTATTAATGTTTCACTTAGAGGCATGGGTGAGTACTTCCCAAAGGACTACTTATTGCTTGCAGAAAGCGAGGCGCGTTGGGAGAATATGGCGGCGATGCGTGTTGGTGGCCGTTTTTTGACGGAAAGGGAACCGTGCGATATTTGGTGTCGTCGTGTCATTGCATGCTCCTCTCTATACTATGAACGTGATGCGATTGATCGCTGTGCCTCAATTCAGTCACCATCGCAAAAACTCGGGCTTGTTTTGGCAATTGTTTTTACTTGTTTTGGTGTTATCTTGGTTTGTTCGGCATTTGCTTACGTGCTGATACACTTTAGTATTATATTCGACCCACCGGTCGTTCTGGGAACGGGAAAAGGACGGCGAAGATTGTTCT
>NW_008826268.1:0-9980 GCF_000691245.1 Trypanosoma grayi
AGAGAACTGGCACAAATACAAAGACGCGGTGAAAGCAGAGGACAGGTCAATACGCGAGGCAGTAGCACGCAAGCAAACAGACTCACAAGAAAATTTTCCAGCACTGTGGTCATAACATTTCAATCTTCTTTTTTTTTTTGGTTTTATCTCTCTTTGCTATTTTAATCATTTTCTTTTCTTTTGTTTAGTTTTTATGCGTGTTCCGCATCTTCGCTCTTTTCCCCTGCCTTCCCTTCGCTCTTTCCATCCTCATTCAAAACCAAGTTCTCCCTAAAAACAAACGGGCCCATGTAGGTGATTCTACGCGCTTTCGTAGATCTGCTTGACGGAGTGCGACGTCCAGTTGATGACCTCCTCTGTCTTGAACCAGAACGTGATCTCCCGCTTCGCGTTTTCGACAGAGTCGGAGCCGTGGCACACGTTGCGGCCCACATCAACAGCGAAGTCGCCGCGGATCGTTCCGGGGAGCGAGTCAGCAGGGTTCGTCGCGCCGAGCAGCGTGCGGCCGCCCTTCACGACGCCCTTGCCCTCCCACACCATGCCGACAATCGGGCCAGAGGAGAAATACGCCACGAGGTCCTTGTAGAACGGCTTCGACGCGAGGTCAATGTAGTGCTGCTGCGCCTGTTCTGCGGAGGGCTGGAGCATCTTGAGGCCGACCAACTTGTAGCCCTTCTTCTCGAAGCGCTGGATGATCTCACCGACGAGGTTGCGCTGGACACCGTCCGGCTTCACGGCAATGAAGGTGCGCTCGCTGGCCATATTTCTTGTCGCTTAAAAAAAACTTTGTTGTAAGAAGTAGAGCTAGCGCATGGCGCATCAAAAAAAAAAAATAGCAAAAACAAAACGAGAGAAAGAGCGTGTGGGTGTCTGGAAGAGATACGAGGTTAGAAGAGAAGCAAGTGTAAGCCAGATACATATCCCCTTCTCATTTGTTTCTTGTTGTTGTTGGTGATGTTGTTTCTTGATTTAAACCGGCGAGAAGAGTCCAGATAAAAAGAGCGTGGCACCCCCAACAACAACCACCCACGGCGACAACAGAGGAGAAATACGACCGCCGGGTATCTTGCACTGTGTGGTTTAGCCCTTTATCTCCTCCTTCATTCCATTCTGCGGGTCGCACACTCGTTCTTTCATCATCCTTCTATGTAATATATATATATATATATATATTGGGGGTCACTCTGGTGAAAACTCAATGATGTTCCCGTTCACTTCCCACACACCGACCTCTGCGTAGGTATGCAGGCACCGCTGCAAGTGTGACTCGTCAATGCCCTTAATCATGAGAGCCGGTCGCACCTCTGCCAGATCAATAGTGGCCCTGGAGCGGGCCAACTCCTTAATGGTGGAGAAGATAGCGGCGTCCGATGTTGTGACAGTGCGTCGCCCGCCCGAGTCTGTGCGTTCTTGCAGGGAAATCTTGCTGCAATCCAACAGACGACCCGCCTCACGAACATCAGACTCCATGACACGCTCCGAAAAACGAAGACGAGCGCAAGCCTGTGAGAGTCGAATAATACTAAGCAGTGTACGTGCAGTTACCACGTTGGTATGGCGCACGCTCTGCGCCCGCATCTCGCAGTAAATGTCACTAATTGCTTTCGCCGCAGTGCTGTCAACAAACGGATGAATTCGCTTCACTTCCCCAACGTACGCGCGCAGAAAGTCCTTCCCAAAGTATTCGGAGGAAGAGCCGTAGAGACCGTTATCGGACATATTTCCAGGCGCCACACCGTGGAGATGCACGTACGTGACATGCATAGATAACTCTGCATCCCGCTCACGGTTAGACTCGTCAAGTAGAAGCCACAAAATGTCAAAACGGGAAAGCAATGCGGGTGGCAAGTTTACATTCTCACTCGGGGTCAAGTTGCGCCGCCATCGACCGTATTTTGGGTTAGAAGCCGCCAGAATGGATGTACGGGCATTCAATGAGGTGATAATACCAGCCTTCGCGATGGATACTAGTTGCTGTTCCATCACCTCATGTAATGCTGTCCTGTCTGCATCATCCATCTTGTCAAATTCATCAATGCAGCAAATTCCCTTATCAGAGAGAACCAATGCACCACCTTCCAGCATTACCTCTCCGGTGTGCGTGTCTCTCGTCACCGCTGCTGTCAAACCTACACCAGAACTACCCTTTCCTGTCGTAAAAACGGAACGTGGCGCCACAGAGGCAATCCACTTCAGCAACTGACTCTTCGCCACTCCCGGATCTCCCATTAAACAGATGTTAATGTCACTTCGAATACGAATTCCGTTGGCAATTGCGCTACCACCGACCAGCAAACACAGCAGTGCCTTTTTTACATCCTCCATTCCCCAAATCTCAGGCGCCACACTGCGTGTCAGTTTCTCAATAACGGCCTCTTTATCTGGGTAATCCCGCACCTGGCTTACCTGTGCCTTGAGGTCCTCCGCAGCCTCCTGATAGCTGCGCTTCTCCAGTTCGACATGTAACGCGCGGAAAAGAGTTTTCACCATCGTGGAAGCTCGAAATGCCTCATGACCCTGTCCAGTCGACGGGTCAGGGCAGTACGTGCCAGTGACGCGCACCACTTGGCCCGGGGTAGCAATCCTTGTCTGCTCACCCTCGCATACAACACGGATGGTACGCGGAATTGCGCCGCGAGGGACATCCTGTGGAAGTTCCTGGAGACGAAGCTCCTGGTACTTGCTGAACTTACTAGCCTTGTACTGCGGAAGCAGACGGCCTACTGTGTTGTTTAGCTTGCAGCGCTGTGACTGGCACACCATCAGCGGGGTGAGGCGATCCCCAATCACCTGCTGAAATGTCGTCTCAGCACATACCTCGCAAACGGAAACCAGCATCGTTAACTTTGGACGAACAGCAGTGGCAGCAATGCAAATTCCACGCAGAACGGTAAGTGTGCCAATCGATCCACCCTTTAACTGTCGAAGAGGAATCGGATCCAAGTACGCGTTCAAAGGCACAAGGACTAGTTCATATCGTCGTGTCAGCAAGAATGGCAAAGATTGATTAGCAGCTCGTGCTTCAAGAATAAGGTAATCAATCATGTCCTCCACAACATCTGTCTGAGGCATGAGTTCATCTATGACGCGGCACACCTCTTCACAGTATCCCATGGCGTTCATCTGTATCCGCTGTGCAACGTATAACTGACCGTAATGGGATACATCGTCCAGTTGCAATGTAAAAACCTTTAACTGTCTACGCGCTATCTGGTCCAGCATTTTCACATACTTCAACGTACCAGATGGATCACGGAACTCCTCGAAGAAGCGCTTAAATACCTCTCGGTCCGCCAAATAGTTGGGGTATTTTGTGGTCGCCGCTGCCGCCAAGCCCCCCTTGTTATTGTTGTTGTTCTGCTCATCTGGCGATGCCCCAAACATGGCAGAAAGTCCCTTCAAAAAAAAAAAAATTGGAAAATAGGCATGTGGCGAGCAAAAGGTATTTCCTAAAATGCAGATGCGGCACAATTATCACATTTTCTTCTTAATCTTGAATTGCATGAAAAGTTAGACTCCAACGTCACAAATGTTAGCCTACTATCACCACCTCGCACATACACACACAGAAACATTTCAGCATATACCTTAGAAGAATGGCCTAGGTATTACTTCCCGGAAAGAAGAGAAAGAAGAAACATATGATACTTTTTCCAGTTTTCCGTTTGCTACACGCTGTGGCTAAAGCAATAGTCAAAAACTGTTTCTGGGGTACTCTCTACCCATTCGACATAATCAATCCTGTATTTAACACCAATACTCGAGATTGTCTTACCGATACAAGCCTCAAAACAAGAAGCGTCCGTGTTGCGAAACTCAGCGATATGGTTTTACTGCACAGCAACAAAAATCGTCGTGACCTTGTCGAGATCTAACCGATGCAATAACTCTGCCAAGGTTGAACGTCCCTGGGGGTGGGGTTTTAACCAGCAAAGGTGTTAACTCCTCTTCAGGTTCCTTGCCACCGGAATCATGGCAGTGACACTCACAGGCGATAGCCTTCCTGAGCCTCCGGCGTCACCTCTTCACATACTCAGAGAAGCAAACGATCAAATGAGAAAACACAAATACACCCTCCAGATGATCATCTACAAAACACATCACCTACAAAAAAAAAAATATGATTCCTCAATAGCCAGACAGTACATACCTTAGAAGATGCCTGTTTTTATTCTTTCGGCAATTTCATTTTTTTTTTTGTTCTAAAGAACCTCTTGGGCAGCCGTCACACACATCTGAGGCGCTGCGAACAAAGCATGATTGGATGGGCAATGATAATTGGCCAAATGATCCCGCCCAACGCCGATCCCAGTGCATAGCCCATATGGAAGAAATTACCGTCGATGGGTTTTTGCAGACGTATTAATTGACTACCGCAAAAGAGAACTAGTTTGTCAAATTGATAACTAAACGATACAATAATGAGTCCATACTATGATTCAGAGTTTTTCAATTGTGGAAACGATTGGCACTCTCCTCACAAACTGATGCCTACTNTACAATAATGAGTCCATACTATGATTCAGAGTTTTTCAATTGTGGAAACGATTGGCACTCTCCTCACAAACTGATGCCTACTGAAGAAGTTGGATACTCATTCGGTTTTCGTTTTTTTTTTCTTTTAGCAAGAAGAACAGTCAGTCAGGATAGAAGTCTTCTTCACGAAGCGGTTTACCCTCACCCAACGGCAAAGCGTTCCATTCCTCTATTGAACGCCGAAAGTTACTTGCGACGGACAACAACTGGGCTTCCAGCGCTGCATGCACAGCAGCCTCCGAATTGTCATTCGGCGCCGGCTCACTTTGCCGCAGTCCTCTATCTCTCGTATCTGCATCACAACAGGGAATGTCCTTCATATTATTGTCACCACCAAGTGGCAACAGTGCTTCACCACCCCTCAACTGTTCCCACGCAGAGGAAACTTCGCCATTAATAATTGGATTTTCACCCATTTCATTGCTTGGGATGCCACTGCAAGCCTGCTCAACATCTGCGTATGAAGCACTCTGGCGATTTGAAGGCGTAGGGTTACTACTTTGCCCTTCAATACTTTTGATGCGAGCCTCAAGCGCACGCACTACCCGATCATGTTCCGAAGCCATTCGAACGGTCTGCTCTTCGACGCGAAGCCGTTGTCTTTGTTCTGCTTGTAAACGCTGCAAAAGCATTTTCGTAAATCGCGTTAGGACATCCACTTTTTTTGCAGGTGGCATTTTATTTTGATCAACATCGGAATAACGGACCTGATTAAGTAGTTCGTTGTATTCCGTGTTAAACTCCTCGGTCTCTACATGCTGCGCCTCTATGTCCAAAAGACGGTTGCGCTGCTGAATGAGAACCGATACTTTCTTTTCAAGAGCCTTATTACGCTCCTGCAACTCAACTATGACAGCATCCTCTTCTTCAAGAAGTCTGACAAGCGCCTGAACCTTTGTTTGGAGTGCTTTATTTTCAGACCTTAACACGGATGCCTCCGAATCCTTTACTACTATATCTTCCGGCGGCGGGGTTATTTTCTTCGAGTATTGCCGCAACTGAGCAGTTAAATGAGCGTTTCGCTCGACCTCGGCTTTCCATTTCTCCTTAACTTCTTGCAAAGATCTTTTCATTGTACTAATCACCTCAGCACCTTCCGTTTTAAACCGCTGCATCAGTGACATTACGGCATGGCTTTCAGCACGCTCTTTTTTTAGTAGAGCTTCGTAGTCCTGCTCCGTACCAAGTTGACTGAGACGCGCTGTTTCTAATTGCTGGAGAACACTCCCTACCTGCTGCCGAAACACACATTCCTCCTGTCGGTGCAAAGAAGAAAGCTCCTCTATGCGTGCGCCCAGATCGGTCAATGACTGCATCCGGATTCCCATAACATCAGCTATGGTCTCTTCTAGTGTCGCAACGGAACATGAGCAACTGCTTCGAGAAGTGCCAACTGGTCGTGAAGAAGCCGGAGTGCCATGTGAAAGATGTCTTAGGTTCCCCGCATTTAGAGCGAGAGGCTGATTCCTTTTGCGGTTGCTGAACGACGAAGAGTGGGTTCTTCGACCGCGCATATGCGAAGCACGTCCCGTTACATTTGACAGTGAGAGAGGATCCTCACTACCATGTCTCACACTATTTCGAGTTGTCATATTTTCCGTGGTCTACACACACACACACACCAGAAGAAAAAAATAGAGGGAGAGTGAAGGAAAGACCAAAGAATACGAGCTGAAGAGATGCCTCACTCTGCGTCGTAGAGCTTTCAACGCGACCGGCCACCAGAAAATAAAAACAATCAGGAAAACAAATCACTGCTCGACAATATGAGACTAATGTGGCACTCCATAGAGCTTTTTCATTTGCTTCATCACCAAAGGGTGTCGATCTGCAGTATACTGATGAACAATTGCATAGGAGAAGTTTGTCCCTGGCGCAACAACAGAGTTCTCCACGTTTAAAACTGCTTTTCCATAATTTCCATGAAACGCACAGTATGAGCTTTCATGTGAGCTCTTTATTTTTTTGTAGGATGGATAATCATGCTTCACGTGGAGCAGATAGTTATGGTTCGCCTGGTCAAGAGCAGCCTCAAGTGACAAGGAGCATTCCACAAGGTGAGGGTCTTGGATTTCTTGCAGCAGTGAAGCCAGATACCGCAACATGCCCATTCCATTCCCCAGAATAACACCCGCACATGCTATTTCTCCTTTTCCTATGAGTTTCAGTACACCTTCGCCGTAGCATAACATCCAACGGCGGTTGTACTTCTCATTTCGAAAGTTCTTTTTTCTGCTCTCGAGAGTAAAAACCACGTATGGATCGGGCTCTTGCGGAAAACAGCCACCACCCGGCAGGAAAGGATCCCGCTGAAAAGCAACATCAGAGGAGTCACATATAACAAAACGAGAGCTCTCTGATGCCATATGTAAGTCACCATGTGATGAATACTCATGAAAACGCAAGTATTGTTGAAGCCATTTATAATAAAGAGCAAAGCGAAAATTGTTTGCCCCGTTTCTCACGCCACTAGCCCACTTTTCATTTAAAAATTCAGGGCTCCAAATCTGTGCAACATCCGCCGGAACGTCACCAGGAATTGCTACACCAGAAGCCGTCGTGTTGCCATCTGGAGGGCACACTATTATCCAATGTAAAAACCCTTCATTCGACCACGTTCTGATAATATGCACATCACGCCATAGCACTGAAAAGGTCAATGCATCCGTAAAAAACACCAACTTTGTGCTGCGGAGAGAAGGTGGTACAGCAGAATCCGCCACCCGTTTCCGTGCCACTGCACGTAACGAAGAAATAAACACTACAAGCCATTCCGTTGAAGGTGCTTGTCTATGTTTATAAAAGCCTGACGAAGCGTTAAAGTAGTACGTTGAAAGGACATAGGTGTACCCATCGTAGACATTTTTCTCTGACAGTGAACTAAAAGACTTCTGATCGGTTTGATCTAAACTTGTGATACCTATACCGTGTGGCCTTGTGTGCACCCGAAGGTGGTCACCCTCCATGTGGAGGTCACATTCACTCGAAAGGATGCATATTAAGCCAACCACCAGCAAAAGCGATAAAGTTATAAACCAAATCCGTCGATACCAAACAATATTCATTTAGCAAACCTAAAACAGGAGAAAGAAAAGTGAAGGAACGAGAGTGACGAAAAGCCCATCATGGCTTTTGAGAAGCAAGGGGGAAAAAAGCGCATCACAATAGATTATCTAGAGTTTACTCCTGAGACAATACAGAGCTCCCCTCCTTTAATATTTGGTGTGCACTCTCTACCAACTCATCGTCTCTATTGATTGTGTCATTTTCTTGTAAAAAATCTTTTAGATCTTTTATCGCCGCCCGCACCCTGTTCTCTGAATGGGGAATCATCATCTGAGCTTCGCCAAGAACATTTTCCTGTTGTTTGACTCTATCCGGATCATTTTGTTTGATAGATTCCAGGCGCTCTGTTTCACGAACGACCTCCTTTTTGGCGAACTCAAGATCCTTAAGGTTGCGTTTAAGGCCGCTTACTTTGATTCGCAGAGCCTTTGTAGTAGGGTCCTCTACCTGTTTCGCACGTCCCGCAAAGCGATTGCTAGCACCGCCATCCACTGCAGACATTGGTTCCTTTTGTTTTCTTATTGACTTCAATTTGAGCAAACAATAGTTTTACTTTGTAGTAGACAAATAACAAATATATATATATATATATATATATATATTTACTGTGTATATAAGTTGTACCATATAGAAAACAACGAAATACAGGTTGTAAAGCACCAACGCGTCCATAAGAATATTAAAACACACTTTATTCAGCGCTCTGATCAGCTGCGAACATGCCATTCTCATTTAACATACCATAATGAGAAAGCACCTGTACCACTGTTTCTGTCGAAAAATCATCGGTTCCGCCAAACTCATCGAATCCAATAATGCTGTAGAATGTCTTTTTGTTTTCAATAAGCATAAGAGTGGGCAGCATGATAACATTGAATCTCTCAGCCAAAGATGGAATTCTCTCGACGTCAACATAGCAAAAACGCGTCTCAAAATGTTGCATGGCAATTGTTCGCAGATGACGCTCAAGAATAGAACACCTCGAGGTGCTTCTCCTCATGAAATGAACCACCACACGCTCAGACTGCTCCACAGCCTCAAAGAACTCCTTTGGATCAGTCAGTTCCTGAAGGTGACCATGTCCTTTCTTTAGCCAAGCGCTTCGACGCGCCTCCATTTCCTTCAGTCCTCTTAGGCGTTTGCGACGAAGCTCCATTAGTTCCTCTTCATCGATGTTATCAACGCGTTCCATCTCATCGTCAACGGCCCGTTCTATAGTTTCTGCAATCTGCAGAAGGGCCTGTTCGGTTGGGTTGCTCATTATTTTCTTTTTTTTTCTTAGTCTTTTGGGATTTTTTTAAAAGAGAAAGCAGCTATTCCAAAACAGTAAAAAAACAACAAAAAGGCTTCGCGCCCTCTTGTTTCTTATCACCTTTTCATTTTACAACAGATTCCCGTTCTGTCTGCAAAGAGCAACGAAAATATCCACGGTTTTCAGCCAAAGAAACTAGTACTTTGCGTTGCTAATCGTGCAAGATGCCAGAACATCCTTATCGGTCTTCCCCTTTGTCTGGCGAAGAAACTGATATGACGGGCACCCTGCAGATCTGGGTGAGGGAAAAAGGCATGCATAAACTTGCTGAAGTACAGCAGTAGAACGGCCAAAGGATGCATCCCCACTCAAAACTCTCCAAAAGTCCTCCAACAGACTACCAGGGAGGTATCGAAATCCATGAACGTAACTGTCCCTCAATTGAAGCATCCAATCCGTTATCTTGGGTAAAGCATACGTCCCATCCCTTGATCGTGCGTACAGACGAGCAGTCCAGCGCAATGCGTTGCACGACATTGCATGCTGACTGGCTTCAGAGGTGTCATTCAGGTGATTCATGTAGTCACTAATGTCCTGTAAAATCAAGCGATACAGTACCCTTGTCTCGGTGTGATCAAGGTCTCTCGATGCTCCAAACTTTGCTTGCAATGCATCAAAAGTATAACCCTCGGGTAGTGGTGTTGGATCTTGGTCAGATTCTGGTAATAGTACCAGCACTCCGGCAAGCAAAAGCAAAAACAAACCTAGAGTATAGGCAAAGCGCATTGTTCCTAACCAAACGCACACTTCAAGAACCCACAAAAAGACAAAAACAAATATAACGTGAGCTCGTGGCATTAGTTCCTGCACAATAACAGAGCATCCAACCCCACACCCCAGTTCGCCCAGCGGGGAAAAAGAATTACCACCAGCGCCAACAGGCGAAACCTACATACAAGAGGTATACACACTAAGGGAAAGGGACACAAACACAGGAAACAACATCCGCACCGCACCCCCGGAAGGGGAAGGCTCTGCACAACCGCCCGCCGCCACTCAACAGCCCCGCGCCCCCTCCAAAAAGAAAACGCCCCACGAGCGAAAAAAAAAACCGGGACAGGACCCC
>NW_008826269.1:0-227 GCF_000691245.1 Trypanosoma grayi
TGCTCGTGGCTGGCGCCTTGCCCCAGAAGCCGGAACCGACGCGCCACGAGAATCCAATAAGCGTTCAGCGCCCGCTCGACACAACCGTGAACACAACACAAACCTTCCACTCCGCAACTGGATGTTGCGAGACGCCACCCGCCACACAAGCCCTATTAACCAGCAAACGTCCAGGAAATGCGGCCGCGGTCAGGAAACCGTCCACTGCTATAGAATCTTCCCCTAAT
>NW_008826269.1:528-9954 GCF_000691245.1 Trypanosoma grayi
GCCATGGCCGGCAACTCAACTGCCGGTGGCTACGGGGCCAACAGCATGCTGAACGATACATCCCATGGAGTGCATGACAACAGCAGTGCCATGGCCGGCAACTCAACTGCCGGTGGCTACGGGGCCAACAGTATGCTGAACGATACATCCCACGGAGTGCATGACAACAGCAGCGCCATGGCCGGCAACTCAACTGCCGGTGGCTACGGGGCCAACAGCATGCTGGACAACGCTCCATCGGGGACGCAGAGGAACAGTAACACAACGGCAGTCAATTCGACTGGCGGCTATGGCATGAACAGCATGCTGGACAACGCTCCATCGGGGACGCAGAGGAACAGTAACACAACGGCAGTCAACTCGACTGGCGGCTATGGCATGAACAGTATTCTGAAAGATGGTCCGTCTGGAATTCAGAGGAACAGTAACACAACGGCAGTCAACTCAACTGGCGGCTACGGACTTAACAGCATGCTGGACGATTTATTCTCTTAGCATGTAGTGAAAGAACGCTTCTGAGTGTTTTCCTCAGTTCCTGAGATTGGTTGGTTTATGGCACTGCGATGACGAGATCAAGGTGCTTTTTTACTAAAGTTAATAGGCCGTATTCTCTTGTTGTGTTTGGGTCTATCAATGTGAATGTCGAGGAAGCTGTGGGTGGTACAGGCATAGATATATATATTTTTTTTTGGTTGGGGACCATCCGGAAGCATCTCATGTATTCTGTATTATTTTGTCAGGAACTCCATATTTCCACACAAATTTATCCATATAGACGCAGCCAGCGTAGAGCACGGGTTATTCTATGATTTGTAGTGTGCTTGGAGAGTGAATGTAACCGGATATAGGTTTTATATATGCAATATCTTCACGGTTGGTGATTGACGTGTCTGCAAGACTTGGTGGGGTGTGGCGGCGCATGAATAAAGCCGCTAGATTGCAGCGAGGCCTGCAGTGGCCACTGCCACCCGGCGGCTGGTTCGCCCCCGTCCCGCCCAGCCCCTTTGCCCCTCGCCAATGGTACTTCTGATAAGTGAAGGTCGCATGCATATATGTTTTCGCTTAGACTAGATGCTTTATTGTTTTGGGTATGGATGGAGCATTGCGGCTGCACACGCATAGTTCCTGATTGTTTCTACGCTTGGTTTTATGTGGCTACTTAACAATTTTCCGTTCACTTTCTTTTTCTGCTGACTTCCTGATTGGGATGCATGGTAACGGATGTTCCTCTGACCTTAACCCCTCCCTCGCCACGGGCCGGACTTCAGCCGTGTTCGCTAGATTTGCATGTGACCATTTCTCGTTTCGCATCAGCGGCGCTGCACCGCTGTGGATTCCCTGGCAGCATTCTGCGCCACTGCTTGCGTGGGGTTCCTTACACACTCTGCTCTGGGCTTATTTATTTTATCCAGGAAGACATAGACAGCGATGGGAAATCATGCTGTGCCGATGAAAAGGACGGCAGTGCGTCTCGTCATTGCGTTCTTCGTCATGACGACAGTGTTTTTCGTGGTTGATCCGTTCGACATGATTGCTGTTGACCGTGGTGCGGAGCTTGACACGCATCAACTTCACCGTGCCCTCGGCGTGGATGGCCCAGCGCTGCGCTACATTACACCGAGTGTTCTCCGCACGTGGGCCGAGCGTGACTTCCTGATTGTGTTTGGCGTCCCGTCGGTGGACATCGATGCGAGGCGGAGGCGCCGCAACCTGCAGCGGACGACGTGCTGGCGCTTCCTCGACGTTGCGACGAAGGCGAACAGATTCACAGGCGCGATGCTGGTGCTGTACATCATGGGCCGGCACCCGTCGCACAACTACATATACTCCGCAGAGCTGCTGGAGGAGGCGGCGGAGTGGCAAGATGTGATTGCGCTGTCGATGAATGACGCTTTGCCCACGACAAACAGAACAATTGCCAGTGGGCTGTTCTGGGGTATGGAGGCAGAGATCGGCATGAGCCGCAAGACGTTCCTGTGGTTCGACATGGCGCTGCGCCTCTTCCCCAAGGTGCCCTACATTGCGAAGGGTGACGATGATATCTTTATGCGTGTCCCACAGTACCTAGCCGACCTGCGGATTATGCCACGCCGCGGGCTTTATATGGGTGTTTATGGCATGAGTAAGTTTTTGATTGAGCAACGCTATATTGATGTTTTTTTCATGATTGGATTCTGTTACACAATGGCGAGAGACGTTGCGGAGCAGTTCGTGTCATATGAGCCACTGCGTCGTCTTGTTTCTATACCTTACAGCAAGGAGCGGGAGAGTGAATTCCGCTCCATCCACATGGACCACGAGGATTGTATGGTTGGGCGGGTGCTGTTAAATGAGCTGAAGTACCCTTCCGTGGTGATTGCTGCAGCTGCCCCGTGCCGCTACAATGATGCCCGTAACCAGACTGGGCACTCTTTGGTGACACCAAAGTCTGTTGTCGTTCACCACGTGCTGGAGAGTGACTACGCTGAACTGATGGATCGTTTTCGCAATGACACAAATCCCCCACCGTCATCATTGTGGAACCGTGGGAATAATTTCTCTTATATCTCCTGTGACCCCTGAGGGGAGAAGGGGAATTTCGATACTTTCTTCCGTTGAACGATGTAGAGAGCTTCGTTTTTTGTTTTTGTTTTTATACACAGGAGAACGAATAGCCGTTCTTCTCTTGGTTTTATATCTGTAATGAGCGAGTGTTGTATTGTCATATACCTACAGCCCCGTATACTTAACTATTGGACGGTCTGTTGCTCTTCTGCTGCCCTTTTTATGTACAATGCAGCTGAGCGACGCACGGGTAAATTTTATGCGTTTTTTTTTTCTTTTTGCTTTTTCCATTCAATGATCGTACAGTGCGGAAGAACGTATATTATCTCTTTTATTGGGCAGCAGACCGCTATCGCCGGTGGCCCATTTTTTTTTCTTTGTAGGATCTAACTTCCTACCCCATGAGAACTTGTTGCCTTTGCTGATCGGTTTTATTTCTCTTTTGTTTTACTCGTGGAAGACACTTTTACCATGAGTGCGGCAGACATCTTTGTCTTCCCACATTTTCTCTTGCGTCTGTGCACGGAGTGTGGCGGATAAAGTCAGGGTAGAGGTGCGGTGGCAGCACAATGCCACGTCGGCCCAATGCGTTGAGTATGACGGGGCCCAAACGCTTCTATACCGCTGTGATGGGCCTCATACGGCGGCGGAGTGTACGCAAAAGGGGGGGCGGCTCGGAGTCCCCCGGCAGTGACGCGTCGTCGAGCGGCTCCACGGAGTCCCCGCCGCCCGCCACCGTCCGCAGAGAGAGGCAGCAGATGGGGAAGGGTGTGCAGGAGAATAGCACGGGGCAGAACGTGCCAGCGGAGAAGTATCGAGAACAAGATGATGTGAATAGTCGTGGACGGCGGGGCACGTCTCGGAGTTTTGGGAGCCCTTCGGCTCTGGCGCGGGTCAACGGGGGCCCTCGAGAAGGTGCTCCCGGGGGATCTTACCGGAATGGTACCATTTATTACGATGACAATTTGTCACCCGACGAGATCCCCTCCGAAGGCGGCGTGGGTGAAGGGTCTTTGTATATAGATGGCTCCCAGCCCCAAAGAAGAGAGCCGCAGCAATCGCTGCGGAATGGTTACCACTCTTTATTTAATCAGCGGTTGCCCACCATTGTGAGAAAGCCATTCGGTGGTACTTGCGTCAATGCAACGCGAAACGATACGACCACTAGCTTGTATAAAGCGCCGCCTTCTGATCTCTCGATGTATTGTCCTCAATCGGAATCGGCGTATGAAACAGAAAACGTGGGGATTTATGGAGGAGTGGAAGGCTCGTTCTTCTTTCCATCCTCTGGTGCACCCCAAACTGAGGAGGATGTGAGAGAGGCACAGCTTGTCTTACCGCCACTGCACGGGCAGTCTGCAAGTGGTATTTATTCCACACTAAATGGCCCTCCGGATACTTCCGCTGTAAGCAGCAATGGCTGCTCTTTGATGCGTAGTCGCGCCGACGTTAGCGGAGCGCAAATCCATTCAGTGGGATACTCGAATCCCTACAGCTCCATATTTGATATTCAGTGCTTTAATCGAAATTTGGGGGCATATGATGATTCAGATAGTGACGACACGCAAAGCAGTGGTAGTGATAGCGACTCCTCACAGGGAAACTATACGATCGGCCAACAGCAGAACGAAGGACGTTCCATTATATCCCAGTATAACACAAGCTATACGGAGTTCCCTTTGAAGGGGGAGAACATGCGTCCGGACGATGCGTTCTTGTTCTCGGAATGGCTGGAGCACAGCCAACTATCACACCGTGCGCCCATGCAGGGGAGGCAATACAACGGCAAGGAACCCCTAACCAGCGCGCACGACGACCAAGACAGAGGTGGCATGCGCTTTGGCACGGGAGGTGTGACGCAGGGGTCCGCTTGTTACTTCCTGCCCGAGTGGGAATCCGTTCCTCAGACCCACAATGTCACCATGCGAGCGGATCCGCGGACTTTCAAGCGTGTCGACTCACCAACGTGGAGCCTCCTCTATAAACTAGACGTCACAGAGAGGGGTGAGACGAACGGCAAGTCCGTGGCCCCTGAACGGGGCGCAGTCAGTAGTATCCCGCTCTTCCCCTGACACCGAGCCTCTGGCGCTTGGGCACGTGGTGATTAGATTTCTAGTTGTTGTTGTTGTTTTTGTTCGTGTTTATGGGAAAGGAAACCGTGTGGGTCAGGCATGCTTCTCCCTCACGCAGCTCATTCAGGGTCATTTTCCTTATCACCTGGTCCACACCTCCCTCTACAGTCGCCACCATCACTTCTTTTTTTAAATTGATTTTTGCTTCCTGTTTGATTCCTGAGCTGTCCTGGCTTCACCGCCGCATGGAGGCGGTGAAGCCGAGGACAGTGATGTGTCGCTTTGGTTGTTCTGCCATTATTTACTTCCCGCTTTTATCTTAATCCTCTGTGCCCGATNCGCCCACCGAGCAAGTGGCTGCCACCGGTGGGGGCACTGTGAAGGGCGAATGAGGTGCTGAGGCATGTGAATGAGTGGTCCGTGTTCTTGTCATCCTTTCATTGTTAATGCCAACGCTCCACCGTGGCTTATTGGGCCCGTGCTGGTCCTGCTGCTCTCGGGTGGATGAGCGCGATGACTTGGCATTTCTTTGCTGCTGATGATGCGTGCCCAGTGCCTGTGCTCTTCCCTTCTCCTTTCTTTGCTGTCATCTGAAGTGCTGCTGGTCAGTGCCGCGCTGGGTAGGTAACATCCGCTGGTGTCTGTGCGAGTCGATCACATCCGCATCGCGTTGGGAAAGGTGTGGTGAGGGATACCGCGCGAATTGCACTGGGAACGGAGTTTTGGTGGGACAGCAAGTGGTGCTTTACTGCAGGAAGGGACAATGCCACGATACGGTGTGCGACAACGTCCACCGCCTTTTCAACGGCCACGGCGTGGATGCGATTTTGTTCTTGAAGGCATTCCCATCCTGGAATCGCCGGATCTCTCCAGCGACGACGAAGTGAACAACAACCGTTTCCGTCCCCAACTCGGGTGGAGGCCTCCAGTACGCGCATGTCCTCCACCCCCGCGGCGTGTGTTTCCGCAGCATCGACCGAGGGCCCCAATGGGAATGCCATTGCCTTGGCCACAGCCACAGCCACACCCGCAACGAATTCGACGTCGATTGCGAGATCGGCCAGTACGGCAACGGCTGAGAGGAGGCCATCGACAAGACAGAAAATCTGCCAGCCACCAAAAGGAGAGAAGTGTGATTCGGACTGAACATCTGGTGGTATCCTCTGATGACGACCACAGTGAAGGCGTAAAATGCTCCTTGTTTGTGCATAACAAGGAGGGTTATGTGGACGATGAGGATGAGGAGAGCGATGATGTCGATGATGATAATATGGTTGATACGGTTTCGGTATTCAAGAGACGCTCAGCGCATTCCTCGCGTGGGACTCAGTGCACTCAGCTCGCTACCACACTGTTGCCTGAGGCAGTGAAACCATCGTTATTCGTTTCGAAAGCCAGTTATGTGGACACCGGCTCCGAATATTCAAGTGAGGGTGAGGATGAGGATGAGCTGCAGAAGAGGTTCGCCTCACATTGGACCAGTACTTTACGCAAAAAGAGGTCCCCATCATGGGGGTATGAGCAAGCGAGTTTCCTCGGCTCGGGGCAGCTGGTGGCGGATGAAGTCCCAACAGCAAGTAAAAGCAGCAGGGGGGCAGATACAGTAACGTCACGCAACGGAAATTACAACAGTGCATTTCAAAGCACGGAAATGGTGGCATCGACGCCCAAGACGCATACGCTCTCAGAAGAGAGCACATGGGTGCGCGACTCTGACATCGATGGCACACTACCCTCCATCGCTCCTCGTGCGGTCTCACGGAGCAAGACGCGGGCCAGCACAGACAGGAACGCCAGCCGCTTCCCCACCAACGCCACGCTTGTTGAATACCCCTCCCTCATGAGGATCGGTGAGGCGTACAACGAGAGCGAGGTGTCGCACGGCTCGAACGACGTGTGTGATTCCTACTTCCTGCATGGCACGTGGACTGGAAAGCGACACGGTCCGCTGGACAGCTTGCAGTTGCCGGGGGGGAACAAAGAGCAAAAAAAGGAAGAAAATAAGAAGAACAGACCGGTCTCTCCCCTACGCCTGGCGACGATGTTGAAGACGTCTGGGGAGGATGGGCTCCGTGCGGGGGTATATGACAAGCTGAAGTCGCTGAAGGACACTTGCGTCACTGAGAGGCCGGCGGTAGATCGGCCGACCAGGGAGCGGCCTGCTCGATTGGATGACGAGAAGACTTCCACATCAGAGGACACGAAAGAAAGGCCTACATTAAAAGCACCGCGTACCAGAAAGCACACCTTCTGTGCACTCCAATGACAGCATGTCGGAAAGGATAGTCAGGTTTCTTTGTTCAGTAGAGGGAGGCGTGTGAGACTTGGGCACTCCGTCGCAGGACTGACGTCACCAGTGATGTGAACGAAGCCCTGCAAATGACTTTAAATACTATTCTGTGACTACGAAATGCACAGAGACAAAAAAACACGTAGGAGCGCCGTCAAAGCGCCGCGTTACTTTTAAAGGCGGTTTTTGCTTTTGTTGTTAAAGAGCTGTATTTCTGTGTTTTTGGTGCCTTTTTTATATTGATTTTTTTCGTTTTTTTTTTTTTTTTCATTTTTACGTGATCATACCCCTGGGAATCTGCGAAGCCACTGTGAGCCCTTCATTAGTGCGCTCCCTCTCGATGCTGAACGTGTTGGGCTGCTGTATCCCGGGCGTTTATCCTCCCCAGGTGCCACCATTGGTGCTGGTGGTGTGACGCAGCTGTGGCCCACGCGCAGCCATGGAGGGAGAGAGCGTATAAGTGCTTGGGGTGGTGCGTTATATTGTTTTGGCGACGCTGTGTGATTTGAATGTGTTTTTCGTAGTGTCAATTAATCCAGCCTGCCTCAGACGCCATCCAACGGTGACAATATGTTCAAAGGTGCTAGCAGGAGTTGGAAGGTGTTTCATCTAGTGGATCAACATATGCGCAAGCGTACGATGTCCTGCGTTTTGGTGCAGGGGTCTGTTAACCTCTTCACACAGCTCTTTCGGATTTATTCTTTTTCTTCCATATATCACCTGGTCCACACCTCCCTCTACAGTCACCACCATCACTTCTTTTTTTAAATTTATTTTCGCTTCCTGTTTGATTCCTAAGCTGTCCTGGCTTCACCGCCTCCATGCGGTGAAGCCGAGGACCGTGATGTGTCGCTTTGGTTGTTCTGCCATTATTTACTTCCCGCTTTTATCTTAATCCTTTGTGCCCGATGCGCCCACCAAGCAAGGGGCTGCCATCGGTGGGGGCACTGTGAAGGGCGAATGAGGTGCTGAGGCATGTGAATGTGTGGTCCGTGTTCTTGCCATCCTTTCATTGTTAATGCCAACGCTTCTCCGTGGCTTATTGGGCCCGTGCTGGTCCTGCTGCTCTCGGGTGGATGAGCGCGATGACTTGGCATTTCTTTGCTGCTGATGATGCGTGCCCAGTGCCTGTGCTCTTCCCTTCTCCTTTCTTTGCTGTCATCTGAAGTGCTGCTGGTAAGTGCCGCGCTGGGTAGGTAACATCCGCTGGTGTCTGTGCGAGTCGATCACATCCGCATCGCGTTGGGAAAGGTGTGGTGAGGGATACCGCGCGAATTGCACTGGGAACGGAGTTTTGGTGGGACAGCAAGTGGTGCTTTACTGCAGGAAGAGACAATGTCACAACACAGTGCGCAACAACACTCACCGCCTCTTCAACGGTCGGGGCGTGGACATGGGCTCGTTCTTGAAGGCATTCCCATCCTGGAATCGCCGGATCTCTCCAGCGACGAGGATGAGGAAGAGGTGAGCAGCAAGCGTTTCCGTTCCAAGGGCGTGGGGAGCCTCTTCGCGACGAACGATGGCAGCTTGTTCCCCATGCCTACGATGCAACGAGGACAGTCGCAGCCACGTGCCACATGGGGTGAGACCGGCGAGATGAAGTTGCGGGGACGTGCAGTTGTACACTGCGGGGAAGATGAAAACAACACCGGCATATGGATGATGCGTGACTTTGATGACGGATATAGCGGTGGTGAGTGTCAGCTTGAGAGGGAATCTTCTCTGTTTAACGAACGCCCACTGGCCCAGGCGTCTGTTCCATGGAGCGAGCTCAGGGCGCTGCGGAAGGCGGAAGCGCTGTCAACGTCTGATGCGCGCGTAAAAGAAAGCGTGGACAATTCTGCCGAGTCGGTCAGCGAGTATGAAGACGTGGAGAGTGACTCGACGGATTCGAGTGAAAGGGAGCGTATGCTGCAGCAGCAGTTCGCCACGTTTGTAAACAGGTCTTCGCGAACGTCGCGAAACGCCGTCTTCACCGTGCTGCGCGATGCAAGTTCCCTTGGGGCGGAGGGCTCGCCCCTAAACCGCGCACCGGTAGCCGGTGGGAATGGCGATGATGTTGTGCAATATGCCTCAATGCCACGCTGGACGTTTATCATTGGCAGCGTCCCGCGGGGGAATGTGCGGGCGCAGTTGGCCAGGCAACGCAGCAGTGACTACGACAACTTTACTTCTGGCAACTGTCCATCCTTCATGGCGCCAAGTAACACAAACAAGCAGAAGGAGTCAACGCTCGTGCGCGCGCCACAGCCTTATTCGGGCACATGGAGTGACTACTTTCTGTGGAGTCAGTGGAGCGCCTCTGGAATTAGCTCGCAGAGAGATCAAGAAGACCAGAAGCAGCCGACGCAGAAGCCGCTTTCCCCTTTGCAGAGGTTACATGTGGATGAAAATTCATTTGGTGTGGAGTTAGTTCATCTTAACAAGAAAAAGGAGACTCGTGCGGGTATGCCTTCAGGAAAGGCGGGTCAGCGGCAAGCACCAAACGTTATAATGACCGCTGAGGAAGAGCATTATCCG
>NW_008826270.1:0-3202 GCF_000691245.1 Trypanosoma grayi
ACATCCTGCGCGAGTGGGACGCCGCCGTCGCGGCACGCAAGGCGGTGGGCAAGGCGGCGGACCTCGGCAGCTGCACGACGCACCCGGTGGAGCTCATGAATGCCGAGCCCGTGAGGAAGAAGACAGGAGCAGCGGCAGCAACGGCTGCGGCGAAGAATTAGCCCAACACCGCAAGGGGGAGGGAGAGAGAAAATGGGAGTGGTGGAGGCGCGGTGGATTCCTCGCCTGCTGCTATGGTGCCACCGCCACCACAGAAGCAACACCTACTACTACTACTACTACTACTACTACTACTACTACTAAAATCACATTCAAAATAACGTGCTTCTCTCATGAGTGAGATGATAACGAAGGGGCATGGGGGCAGCCGGTGTGGGGAGGGGGAAAGCGACGTGACATGCATCTTGCCCGCTCATGAATTCTCTTCTTTTTTTTTTTTATTTCATTCGGCTTGTCGCTCCACAGGGGGAGGAGAGAAGCATGGGGGAGAGTCGGCGCTTCTCCCGCGCCTCCACGCTGTCGTCCTCTGACGATGTCGCACACACCGCTGCGGAGGAACTCGCCGCGCAGATTGACGACTGCGCGAGTCTGCTGCCGTGCATCGACGCAGCAGCAGCGGTGCGGTCCATCCGGCCGCTCACGCCTCGGGGCCGCACCGTGACGGCGTGCGTGCCGTGGCGCACATCAGAAAAAAAGGAAGAAGGTGGGCGGTCCGTGGAAGTGCGCTTCGGCTACAGCGAGGCCTTCACGTGCGGCGGGCTCGACGGCGACGAGCGCATCTACGAGTCGCTCATTGCGCTGCTGGTGGCGCATGGCTGCGGGGTGCCAGGGGATGCGTGAAACGCCGCCAGACCTCTGTAAGGGATCAGGTGCGAGCGCGAGTGAGAGAGAGAAATTGTATTTCGTGGGGTGGGGTGTCATCTGCGGTGCTTGTTTCACACTGTTGGGCCCGTCATTGCTTTTGCTGTTGCTTCTTTTTGGGTTCGTGTAGAAGTTCACGGCGGCGCGTAGGTGTAGGTAGCCGTTGCTACGCGTTCGGGAAAGTGCAATGACCCTCCTCGCTGCGTATCTCGTGGTGCTCGCGGTTGCCGCGCTGCTGACGCTCAGCGCCTTTGGCCACCCCGCAGCCGCAGCAGCACTGGCGCGCGGGTGTGGCCTTGACTTCTTCTTCCCGACAGCCCACGCTAGCCGGGCGAAGGTGCCGCCCCTCGACACGCTGCAGTCGCCGCTGCACGCGCAGCAGGCGGAGATGCTGGCGTTCCTGCAGCAGACGTGCTGCACGCTGCCGGTGCGGGCGGAGACGGTGCGTATCTTGACACGCCCCACAGAGTTCTACGAGGAGCTGCGGAAGCGAGTGCGGGCTGCGCGGCGCAGCATCGTCATGTCGGCGCTCTACATTGGCGACGGCCCACTCTCCACAGAGTTCGTCGCGTGCCTGGAGAACAGAGTCTCTGAAGCTGTGCGGGACGGGCAGCGGCTTGACATTTGCATCCTGCTTGACCACAACCGCATGCATGACCGCCGCAACCTCCTCACACTGAAGCAGCTGCTTACACTGGCGCACTCCACTGAGAGTGCCACCGCACTCGACAACAATATTAACAATAGCAGTGGCAACAATGGTGGCGATGCCGACAGCGATGCAAGCGGCCCAGCCGTGCAGGTGAGGCTGTGCCTCTTTCAGTCGCCGTGCCGCTGGAATCGCCTTGCTTCGCCTTTCGGCCGCGCCAAAGAGGCGCTCGGCGTGCAGCATACGAAGATATTTTGTTTTGACGGTCGCGACACCATTCTTAGCGGCGCCAACCTCTCCGACGACTACTTTGCTACTCGCATGGACCGGTATGTCGTGATCGAGGACAATGCGTACGTCGCCGCGTGGTTCTCCGACCTCGTCCACACGCTCTGCAGCATGTCGCATCGTGTCGTCTGCCGAAAGGCATTTGCCAGCCAGGGCGGTAGCGGCAGGAAGCCCACGTTGCACAAGAAGAGTGATCTTGTCATTCTCCCTAACACAATGGGTATCGACCCTTCCGCAGAAAGCGCCGCCTTCAGCGTACAGGCAAATCACCTGCTGCAGGAGTTCGCCGCTCGAGCAGTAAAAGCAGCTGCGGCGATACCAAACGACAAGTCGTACGACACATACCTGTTCCCGACGCTGCAGTGTGCACGGGCAAATGTGTTCCACGACTCCCTTGTCGTGCAGCGGCTCCTCCACATGGCGCCGGCGTCGACACACATTTACCTTACCTCGCCATACCTCAACATGTACGCCCGGTTCGTGGACGAGCTATTGGCGAGCAGGAGCGCTTACGACTTCATCACAGCGAGTGTGCATACGAACGGGTGGCGTGGTGCACGGGGTTTTGCGGGGTACATTCCCTTCTTCTACCTGCAGCTTGAACGGGCGTTTTTTTATTTGATGCGGGAGTACGGCTGCGCTGACCGCGTGCGTGTGCGGGAGTTCAGCGTTGACGGGCTGACGTTTCACGCCAAGGGGTTGTGGTTCGTTGAGAGGGAAGACGGTGGGGCTGCGGCGGGTGGCAAGGACCACATCAGCAATGGCAACGGCTGCACAAACTCAAAGAGTGAAGAAGGGGAGGTGTGGGGGTACGTGAAGGCGCCGTACCTCGTGGCCTACGGCAGCACAAACTACGGCTACCGCTCTGTCCACAAGGACGTGGAGGCGGAGGTGTTTCTCTTCACCACTAACACATCCCTGCGAGAGGCGCTGCGCGACGAGCTCGTCTTCCTGCTGCGTCAGTCGACGCTTGTGACGGAGGAGCGCTTTGTGCATGGCGCGCAGGGCCGCTTCCAGCCCGTTGTGTCTCTCCTCGCCCAGATGGGGCAAGACTTTCTGTAAAAGTAGCGGTAACAGATGAAATTTCTGGTGGGCGCACGTGGTGGCGGCGCGACAGACATTCCCGCTGGCTCCGTTGCGTGGCGTACCACAGCTCCTAAGTGTAGGTGATAACTGTGCCACCGGTACACACGCATATGTATATATGTATATAATATATATATATATATATATATATGTGTGTGTGTGTGTGTGAACTACCGGTGGTGTTCCCTGTGAGGTCTCTGTTGCCATCTGTGTGTTCGTGTATGCATGCGCATACACCCGTGGTGCCTGCAGGGCGAATGGCAGCTGCTCTCTCGCGACTTTTCTCGTGAATGCCACACACACACACACACACACACA
>NW_008826270.1:3212-9941 GCF_000691245.1 Trypanosoma grayi
CACACACACACACACACACACACAGCAGTGAAGGAGGGGAAGCAAGAAGATCAGGCGAGAGCCACAGGACAAAAAGAAAACGGTATAAGGAAAACGAAGCAGGGAAAAAAAAGAAAACCTAACGGAGGGAAGTTTACTCCACAAGTGTGAAAAAAGAAGGCCCTTTGTTCTCTCTCCCTTGCGCTAATGCAGGAATCCGCCGCCGCCACAGCTGTTGCGAGCGACGACCCCGCAGTTCCGCGGAAGCATATTGTGGAGAAGCCGCAGTTGGTAGAGCCGTTCCGCAACTCTCCGGCCTTCGCGAAGATCATCGCGTACGTACAGGCCTGCGCGGAGGCTGTCGAGGGGACGCCGCATAGCGCGCGACTGTCGAAGAGGCCGGAGGAGTTCCACCCAACCGTGCGTTTCTTCCTTGACAGCTTCTTCCCGCACCTTCACAAGATCATCGACGAGGTGCCGCTAGAGGACATGAAGAAGCAGCGGTTCGGCAACAAGGCGTTCCGCGTCTTTCACCAGCGCCTGGTGGAGGACGCTGTCGGGCTGATGCAACAGCTGGTGTCGACGTTGCCGGCTGGGCACGGCGAGAGGAGTGTGGAGCTGCAGCACGGGCTCGCAGTGGAGCTGGCGGAGTACCTCAAGGACTCCTTCGGCAACAGCACCCGCATCGACTACGGCACGGGGCACGAGCTGCATTTCTTCCTGGTGTTGATGATCTGCCTGGAGGAGTGTGGCGATGCCGGTGGCACACTGCACGCGGAGCCAACGGTGATTGTACCGCTGCCGGTGGCGCCACCGCCGCCGGTGACGGCTGCCGACAGGGTCTCTATCCGTTGCCTGCGGCAGGAAGTGGTGTTCAACGTGTTCGGTGCCTACATGGCGCTGATGCGGCGGCTGCAAAAGCACTACCATCTCGAGCCTGCCGGCTCGCACGGGGTGTGGGGGCTCGACGACTACCATCACCTGCCGTTCATCTTCGGTGCCTCACAGCTCATCGACAAGGAGGTGCCACTCAAAACGGGCGGTGCCGGCGAAGGGGTTGGGTACGGCGCAATTCTGCCAAAGCACGTCTGCGAGGCGAAGGAGGTGCAGCGGCACGCCGATGACTACCTCTACTTTGCACAGATTGCGTGGGTCCGTGAGAACAAGAAGGGTCCCTTCTTTGAGCACAGCAGCATGCTGTACAATATCAGTGGGGTGGAAAGCTGGCGGAAGATTTACACTGGTATGGTAAAGATGTACGCTGCGGAGGTCCTGGCAAAGTTTAACGTTGTGCAGCACCTGCTGTTTGGCAATCACCTGCCGTGGTCAGAGTCAGCGACTGTTTGAGTGTATCTCGTATGTCGACTTCTCTTGCAAGTATTTCGCGGTTCGGTGGTGTTTACTGTGGTTATGTGGTTCCTTTTTGTGTTTTCTGGGTTCCTTGATGGTGCGTACCTTTGTCGGCTTTGCCCAATCCATGGCTGTTTTCCTTTCTTCTCTTTTTTCCTCTCTCTCTCTCTCTGATTTATTGCTTGGACGTCTGTGTTTGGGTTATCTCCTGACGCATGTTGTCCACACGGAATACGGGAACCTCATCAAGGGGAATTCTCGTGTCGCCGTTGTGGATAAATTTTAGGGACACGCACACGCACTCATGTCAGGTGTTTACCGCGACCCGGTGTCGCATCTGGCCATCGTGTCTCTAGAGGCGATGGACCGCAAGGCCCGCGACGCCTTCCGCCGGCTGCTGCAGCTGCTGCCGCCCACCGGTGGGGTCATTCCTGTAATTCTGTATTACGTCCATGTGGTGAGGCGCACGCGACGCGGGAAAGGCGTGCCGTGCTACCTGCTCGTGTCGCGCAGCCACTGGTACCTGTACAAGCCCACCGGCGAGCTCTCGCGCTGCAGCCCCGTCGAGCGTGTGGCGAAGGTAATTCTCTGCCGAGATATGCACGTTGTGTGGAAGGTCCCACAGGAACGCGATGCTGTGATGCGCTTCGATGACACCGGCGAGATTGCCTTTCTGACCAACGTGCTGCGCACCCTCAGGGTCGCTATGAGTGGGGGCAGTGCTTCATTTTCCGTGGAGAACCGCAGCGGTGTCAGCTACACAAAGCTCGATGCGCCAGACGCGGTGCAGCTCGAGCACACAGCAGAGAATGAGGACGAGTGGCCGCTCCCCCTCGTGGTGGCCGATGAGGCGCAGCGGCAGTACACCGTCGAAGACGTCGTGGTGCTCATGCCGCCGCCGCCGCCGCCGCCTCCGCAGCAGCAGCAGTCTCTGTCATCGCCATCGCCCTTACCACCGCCGATGAACGCGAACAATGAGGCGCAGTGGGAGTCACGCGTCGAAGCCATCATGCGCTACCTGGACGGGGAAGCTGAGAGCCCGTCTGCACTGGATGTGCCTGCAATTGCCGATTATCCAGGTGTCATTCCTCCCCATCCTCAACCGCCTGCAGCTGCTGCCAAGGAAGAGCGGGTGTCTTCCCCTCCCACCGAGGGGGGCTCGTCGATTGTGGAATCCACCCCAGCCTCAACGATTCGCCTCATCCAACCAGTGACGGCATCCGCCGCCGCCGCCGCCGAGCAGCATCAGGTGTCGCCACCACCGCGCACGCCGCATCTCGCCACGTCCACTTCCGCAGTCGAGGGAGAAGCAGCAGCCACTGCGTCCCGTCCCCCACCGCCACCGTCATTCACGCCACTGTGGGGCAGGGACAGTGGAAGCACACCGGAGATGCACTCGCTTGTGCGGGAGCTGCGTGACATGGCGAGTCGGTTGGCCTCATTGGAGCAGTTAAATGAGTCCCTGCGGCGCTCGCATGCACGCGACGACAACAGGGCTGTCAGCCCCGTGCCACCGCAGACGAAGGAAAATTCAGACTCTCTCAATATCCCACGCTCACTTCCTACAAGCCCCTTTGTTCGTCTAACACCTCCGCCGCGCATCACGCTGCAGTCCGAGGCAGCAGGTGTAGGAGCCGCCGAGTTTGAGCGGCGTATCGCGTCAAAGAAACTTGACGAGCGTCTTCTACTGCGCGACTACGAGATCGGGGCAAAGTACCGGCAGGTGTCGGCGTGCATGGCGAAGGGGGACTTGCAGCAGCTGCTGCTCGTTGCGCGCCTGCAGGAGGATCTACTGCTGCTGTTGCGGGCGCAGAAGGTCGATGATAAGACGGCGGCAATGCGGCGGGGAGAACATAATAATGACCATGTAAATGCTCCTAGAGCTGTCGACCCCCCGACAAGCGGCGGTGTGTGTGGTGTCGCTGATGAGAAGAAGAGGGCTGGGGAGGAAGAGGAAGAGGAAGAGGGAGGAGCGGGATGTGACGATACAAGCGATTATGAGGTCTGGGCAGCGACGCACGTAGGGGTGCAGTGGCACAGCGATCGGTTTGGTGAGCACCTGAGCGCTTGTAAGAAGAAGATGGTGGAAGATATTTTCCGGGGCAGTGCCACGCCCTCGTGAAACGTGAAGGGGCGCGTGCATGTCCCTGTGTACACACTTCCCGTGGTGGAGGCGCGACGGTGCCTGTGAGTGTCTCAGGTCGTTTGCTCCTGCAGCGCATACTCGTGTTTCTCACGCATCTTCTCTTCGTCGGTGCCCTCTTGTTAGGTACTCACACACACTCATATATACGAATAGAGGGTGTGTTGGAACGGGAGATATGCCGCTGAAGTTTCCTCCCTGTGACGGGAGTAATCGCCGTGCGACGCCCCTCGCTGTTGTCTACACACTGCGGCATGAAAACGCAGTTATCCTTCAGACATACAGAAGCAGGCGGGGTGGGGGCGATTCGGGTCGGCGAAGAAGGCCGTTGCGTGCACTACCCAGCTCGACAGAAACGGCGGGGCAGACAGCAAAGGAGCGGCATGTCACCACTATTCCACCACTGCGACTAACGGAGTTGGCGTACAACTCGCTGAGCAAGGTGGGTAAAAGCGCGGCCCCTATCCCCCCAGCGGCAACAGAAACCGCGGGGGCCGTCATGGAGCCTCTGGAAGGGCCTCGCCCGTGTTTGCCCACAGAGAGGACGGCACCGCCGCTGCTGCCACTGTCTCTTCAACATGATGAGTTGCCGCTGCCCCTGGCATTGGCGTTGCCGCGTCGGCAGAGATGGCAGCGACTGCGCCGGGCTGAGTGGCTACTGCAGGCGCTTGCAGGTAAAGCTGTGGCCGCGACATGGGATGAAATGCTGGCGAAGTACCGTGCTGCGTGGGTCGCTGCTGTGCAGGGAGCGACGTCAGAGCTCGAGTTGTCCATTCCGTCGCATTCACAGGTGCTGCCGCTGCTGACGGCAGGTCTGCTGGAGGCGCCGTGTGTGTCGTCCTACGCTGATAGTGTGGCGCCGTGCCAGTTCGACTCTACTGTGGTGCCATACCGAGAGCAGCGAGTGCGAATGCGCGTGCAGCAGCTGTTCCTTCGGCTGCTGATTAAGCCTTCGCCGGTCGACGTCGCTGTGGTATGGAATGACCCACGGCATGCGTTGCACGCGCAGGAAGGCATAGCACAACGTTTGTTTCACGACACGACTCGGCTACAGGACGCCGCAATAGTGCCGCCGCCTTCACCATCACCGCGTCCTTCTTCTGTTGTGGTGGAAGGGGGTGACGCGCATGTTGATGGTGCGGCCGCAGACACACACAAGTGCCTGGAGTTGCCCAGTATTGTAGTCCCCCACCTTCTGCGCAGGCGAAGAGAAGAGGGGACCGCAGAGCAACGGCAGCTGCAGCGGAGGAGCTATGGCTACTGCGTGGGTGCACAGAACGCACTCCAGCAGTTATCACCCGTGTCACTGATGCCACAAAGCATAGCGCACGCCGGAGAGTTGCGATTCCCTGAGGGACGGCACGTGCGGCAGACGTTGACGCTGCGCAACATTGCCGAAGAGGAGCTGCAGAAAGTGTGTGGTCTGTGCGGACTGAGGCGTCGCAGCCGTCGGCAGCGTGTGGCGGCGTGGCAGCGTTTGGGGGGCTCTTTCGCTGCGGCGCCGTGTCGCGACCTCGCGGTGGCCGCTCTCTTCATTCCGTCTGTTGTGCTGGCTGCACACTGCGTGGAGCCACCGCCGACATGCCGCGAGAGCGGCATGAAGAAGCGACGCTGTGAGGAAAATTTTCAGCCACCACCTCTCATGATGATGATGATGATGCTACCGCCGCTGCACAGCAGTTGTGCCCTCGCCTCCTCCTCGTGGCTGCCGCTGGCGGTGGAGGCGGAGGACGACGGCAGTTGCTGCAGCAGAGCCGACGTGACACTGTGCCCGTTGCGTGTCTTCTCGCGGGAGTCGGAGTTGCAGAGCTTCCAGGCCCTGCGCCAGTGGGGAGCAAAGTGGCCAGGCGAAGACGGAGAAAAGGTGGAGACGACGGCCAGTGGTGACGAGAAGTGGTACCACGCCGCCTTCCTCCATGATGTACGCACAATGGCGCTGCCGTACCGCGAGACGTCTGCCGTTGTCGAGGACGCTCAGCTGCACTACTGTTACCGCCTGGCACTCCACAGAGAGAGACAGCGTCTCGGTCTTGGCACGGCACCGTGATCTTGCGACGCGCGGCGTCAGAGTCAGATTGTGGTTTGTTTGTTTAATCGTTTGTTACTCTGATCATTAGTTTTATTTTTATTGTTATTATTATTATTATTCGCCGTATAGAGTGCGTTTGTGTCTTTATTTATCAGAGCGAGAGAGAGAGAGGGGGGATGGGGATGGTGGTGTGGCTTTTTGCCGCTGGACTCTATCGGGGCTTTGGATGGGTGTGGAGTGAGGACTTCTCCCCGTTGCGGGTGAGACGCGCGGCTGCAGCTGTTTTGCTGCCTCGGCTTTTACTCACCTGCACCACACAAGTAAACGCTGCTCCCTCTTTGGGTTACGGTGTTTCTCTCTTTCTCTGTCTCTCTCTCTCTCTCTCTCTATTTTGTCCTAGTGGATTGTGCGCGTGCTCTCGGCGGCAACGTTCCACCGCTGGGGTCGTGAGGAGGCTTTGGGCAGCGGGCGCACAGCGAGGCGAGCGTCGAACATTCCCGCAGGGGAGGCAGCGGCTCGCCAAAGGTGGTGCACCACTGCGTGTATGCGTCGCGGCTTCAGGGCCCCGCTGCCGTAGTACCATTATCTTCCCCTGAGGCACGCACGCACCACCACCAGCATCAGCATCAGCAAGCCCAATGAATGAGTACCACATCGTGGAGAAGATGGCGACGGGGAGTTTCGGCGTCGTCTTCAAAGTGCGCCGCGCACTGGACAACGGCGTCTTTGTTATGAAGCGCATCCCCCTCACCGGCCTTAGCGAGCAGCAGCGGCAGGAGGCGGCGCAAGAGATACGCGTGATGAGCCGCCTCCACCATCCCTTCATCGTCACGCAGCGAGATGCCTTTCTCTTCAACGAAGACAGCCTCTGCATTGTGATGGACTACTACGACGGCGGTGACCTCGACGCGCTCATCGCGCGGCAGCGGGAGAAGGACGAGTACCTGCCGCTCGAGCGCGTGATGATGTGGTTTGCGAGTATATGCCTGGGGATGCAGCACCTGCACGCCCAGGGCATCGTGCACCGCGACCTCAAGACGCACAACATATTCCTCGATCACCGCACGAAGGAGGTGGCGATCGGCGACTTTGGCGTCGCGGAGATCATCGACGCAGCGGCGGAGACGGCGGCGCCATCGTCGTTGCACGCGTCGCAGCATCTGTTGGCGCAGCGGCGCGAGAGCGGGGGCGGCGCGAACGGGCTCTGTGGCGGGGCGGTGCGGGGTAC
>NW_008826271.1:0-3773 GCF_000691245.1 Trypanosoma grayi
GCCAAAAGACGAATTAAAAGAACCACATGCAGCCGGACTGGCTATGCATCTGGCGCCCCAATGGGCCGACGGAAAAGCGCCGTTTGAGGGGCGCTCGGGAAGCAGCGATCGTGTGTCCAAGTTGGGGCGGTTTGCATTATGAGTTTGGCCTATGCAATCGCCATGCGGCGGCCTTGCAGTTAATAGGCATACCAAAAGTTCTATGGAGGAACTCTTCTTTGTGGTGTTTTTTATGTGTGCTGTCATTTTTGGCTTGCTTTTTTCCCCGCTTTCTTTGATGCAGAATAAACATAGCGAACGAAAACAAAAACTCAAAGAAGGAATGCCTACTTTTATCAAGAAAGGGGCAACAGGTAGGATAAATGCGGAACGACTTTATGCTTTTAACAAGACCCTCAAGAAAGAAGCATTGCGCGAGCGAACTTATTGGGAGGTAAGTAAGGACAGTCACCCAATTAACCGCTGGTCATACCGTCGCTGGAAGGAGCGCAATGAAGAACTGGCGATATTCGAGGATAAGCTTGAAAAGGTGCCGATCGACCAAAAGTTCAAGGTGAAGAAGTTGTTGACAGTAGCCAACATATCCGTAGTAGGCCCAATGGTTTTATTCCTGTACTTTGTCTTTTGCTATTGGCGTCACCGTATATGGGGTATTACTCCAATTGATGGCGCAGGTGCTATTGCAAGAGGCGTGCAGAACCTTCCAAGGCCACCCGGATATTAAAGCGTTTTTTCCCCCACAGATGTATGCCTGCTTTTGTTGTGGATACTCCGTGGGTGTGGAAAACTCTCAGTGTTGTGCTGGCATCGAAAAAGAATATTCTTTTTTTGTGAAGCCGACATGACTTAATTTGCTGTGGCTCTTCTTGTATGGGTGGATATGTGGATCTCTGAATGAACATTACTAAGGGTCCTGCACACTCGCATTGAGTTGCTGCTTTGAACACCGCAGTCATTCTTTCACCCGAAAGACACATCTGGGTGTGACATAAATCTGCATTTGCGCCCATGGCTCCCTCTCCTTCCCCAACTGACAAACACTTGTACATTATAAAGATGGTTGACATTAATTTGGAATAGAAAAGTTAAGGTAACAGTGTGGCTCTGCTTTTTTCGCTCATACAGTTGTTGAGGTGAGGAGTGAATTTTCGGAAGTGGTGTGCTAGTCTATACGTTCGGGGTGGAGGAATGATCTTTGCTTTCATCTATACAATACCTTGGTGATGTCGGCCACCTAATCGTGGTACCAAGGTCCTGTACCCCGTATTGTCAGGGAAAGCCAAGCACCAGCAAAGTACTCCAAGTGGCGAGCTTTGCGGTGCCAGGGCTCCAGCGTCGCACAGTACCAGGCCCCAGCCGCGTCTTACTGGGGCGCAGTATTATCTTTATCGGTCTTGGGGTGTGTGTTGCCGCGCTGTCGGCAGCATCACCCGACGTAAGACCCAAAGAAAGACTCACTAAAACTCTCCAGGCGCCCGCGCGAGAGAAGAATCCCCTACCTTGCACGCCACTACCATAAAGCAGGAAAATGATGAAGCAGCATTGCCACATCTTACAAAGCGTACGAGAACAAAGGCCTCTTCCCCGACAGAAGAGCCGATAAAGAACGAAGAAAAAGCCCCCCCCCCCCACCGCACAGGCAGCGGAAGCAAACACAATGCTCGGTGTGTTTGTAATGGTTTGCTTCTATTGATTCAGCCAGGTGGCACTGCAGACGATATCATGAGGGCCACGGGGTTCCAATAACGGTAAAACGCCGGAAGCTTCAAGAGGATGCTCCTGACGACCTGCCTCTTTCTGCCTTTTCGTGACCAACGTGCGGATTCCAGTGCCACAGCAAACATAGACCCACAAGGAACCGCATGATTAGCCACGGATTCAGGCCGGACACCGTGAAATCAAGCCAACGTGGACAGTATAAAGAGATGAGCATGCACTTACTGAGCTGTCCCACATTAAAGAGTCTACGCTGTCACTTTGCAGTGGGCGGGGGCAACGTGGAGAAGTTATGCTTCATGAAGGCGTTTGCCCAATGCCTTCTTGTATTGGAAAGGCTCTGTCCTCAACGGNTTCCCCGTTATAACTGACGTCAGCCATACTGGCCGAGGAGTGGTCCATTCTCCCCTCTAAGCTTCGCCAGTTTATAGATTTTTGTCGAGGTCGCCGTCGAAACGTGCCTCCTCTCTGTGTTGTTTTATCCAGAAAGGGGCTAGTAAGCCTACGGGATCCCGGATGAGGGGAATCGGCTGTCTGATTCCGTACGTGTGCGTCTCCTCACTGGACCGGCTCAACAGATCGTACAACAAAATAACAAAAATAAAACAAACCCCCAAAACAATAGAATACACAACAAAAAAAGGGACCCCCTTCCACGCAGAAATTAAGCAATAAACGTGCCCTACGATGATGGCTGATGGTGCGAAGCCATCGACGAGAGTCGTGAAGACACGATGAAAAAAAAACAAGTTTAACATGGACATGGCCGAGCCTATGAGTTGGGGCAGGAGCGCCGGATGCGGCTTCCTCCAGAAAAAGTGCATGAAGAGGAACATGACCGAATATCCCCGGATGTTCTGCAACGCCCCCGTCGACGCCCTGCGCTGCACGTCTGACCGCTTGGCCCTGGGGGACTGCGGGCTGCATCGGTACTGGGAGCCTCTCGAGGAGGTATACAGGTACTTCGACACNGATGTTCTGCAACGCCCCCGTCGACGCCCTGCGCTGCACGTCTGACCGCTTGGCCCTGGGGGACTGCGGGCTGCATCGGTACTGGGAGCCTCTCGAGGAGGTATACAGGTACTTCGACACGTCTACGCTGGGTGGCCGCAAAGACGCAAGGACGGATTACTGCCCCGTCATCACGCCGACCGCCGACACGGTTTGCGCAGGTGGGAAGAGGAAACTGATGCCAGGGAGTCTCTTGGGCCCGAGGTCGCGGTGCCTGAATGGTAAATCCATTGTGCTGAAGGAAACGCGTGCTGGCTCTCCGCCTGTTGGTGATGTGTGCGCCGAGGTGAGGTGCGCTGGCGGTGCCGTGCAGGTGAAGTACCTGGGCAGTGAGAAATGGCACAAGTGCAACGAAAAAGGTTGGATTGATCTGTCTGGATCGTCTGCGTTCCAGCGTGGTCAGATTGTTTGCCCCCGATACGATGAGGTCTGCACGGAGGCTCAGACGACTCGTAAAGCCACCAAGCGTCAAGCTCCCACCCGCACGGGGAAAGGGAATGTGGTAGTCAGGCGATGAGCGTGTGGGATGTACCACTTTGAGGATCGCTTGAGGAAGCTTGAGCAGTGAGCGCTGAAGTAAGAACCGTTCTGGAAACGTGGGCCACCGCTGGAAACTGGATGATGATGATGATGGTGGTGGAGCCAGTTCCGCAGCTGCTTGATACACGTCGTTATAATTCTTGGGCCGCCGTGCACACAGCTTTATATACGTACATGCCCTTTTATATACACTCTGCTGGGCGTTCCTGTGACACGATCTTTTCGGGTATCTGGACCTACGCCTTTCTTGGGCTTTTTAAAAAGAAAATTTAACTGTTTTGGCAAACCCTATTGGGGACGCAGTCATGGCTGCACTTTTTTTTGTTTTCTACTTTTCTTTGTTTCTGCTTTCTGCTTTTTGTTTTCTACTTTTTTTTGTTTCTGCTTTCTGCTTTTCGTTTTCTACTTTTTTTTTTTTCTCCGTCGCCGTGTGTGTGCCGTTTGGCGACAGTTGTCCCGTTGTGTGTGGGGCACGGAGTCTGAAATTTCTTGCTTTACGTCCAATG
>NW_008826271.1:3999-9940 GCF_000691245.1 Trypanosoma grayi
TTTTTGAGGGACTGTCTGTGGGCACCACGGCCGCATGGGGTGCTGGCCCTGACGCATCTGCGCATACATGAGCCTCATGTGCCGGCAGCCGCTGCGAGGTTGTTGCGAGAAGCCTGTGTGCGTGTGGCTGATTTTTGTCCCACCCACAGGGCGCGGCAGGCACTGCGGCCATGATGCTTGGTGTGTGTGGGTCGCCGGGTAGCTGTGCGAGGCTCCTCTGGAGGAGGATACGGCGACGCCACTGATGGGGCAGCGTGTGCGTTCCCGCCCACACCCTCTCTGTCCGCTGCTGCTGCTCATGGCGGCCATACGTGCGGCTGAACGCGAGGCTTGGGCGCGGCTGTTTGCTTGCGGAGGGACCTGTGCGGGTGCTGTTGTGGTTCGAAAGTGTGCGTGGCTGTTGGTGTGGCTCAGCAGGCTGTGTAGGTTTACTTCTCTTTGGTTTTTTTTGTTGTGGTGTATGTTTTCTTTTGGTGAATATGCACATGGGGAAAGGTTTCTTTTTGGTTTGTCGTGTTTGTGTGCGTTGTGCTGTGGGTACGTGTGCTAGTGGCCTTGAATATAGGGACGTCTTGGCTGGGCCGCCATTGCTTTGAGGAGTGGAACGTGTTTGTGTGGGGCTGAGGTGTGGGAGGTCTCGACGGGTGCGCATGTATGGTTGTGGTTTTTTGACGGGTGACACGCAGAGATGCACCTGAGTGCGCCTGTTGCTGCTGACGTGTTGCGGTTTCTAAAGTAGAATTCGTACTTTGGGCGGTTGAGGGTGCGTTGCTGCACGATACGTGGCCGTTGCCATTCCTCAGGTCTGTCGCAGGGTGAGCTTCAGGTGGAGGCAAACGACAATGCTTACTTCCCACAGAGACTCCCTGCTATTGCCGAGCTGTCTTCTAGTGGCTGGCGCGGGGCGCTGTTGGTTGCGGCGCAGTGGTAGCAATCGTTTACCTACAGTCTTCATGCGCTGAGCCTCCGAAACTCCACCCCGACCTAGACTCTGTTGTGCGTGTTTTGCTATCCCTATTGATCCACGTCGTGAATTACATANTATATATATATATATATATGGATGTCTCCCTGTGGTCACCGGGCTTGATGGGTGTGCCAAACGGCTCCTTATATATATTCTTTTTTTGTTGCTGTCATCGTGGACCAGCGTGATGAGAGCCTGCGAAACGAGTGATCATGACTTGCCTATTGCTTTATGAAAACGGTAACGAACTTTTTAAATGATTATAGAATTTGACCGAATATCTTCCATAGACCTTGCTGCGTCGCATTTTCTTCCAGTCAATGGCGTGTGGCTAAGCGTAAGTTCTGAAAATACTCACCTGTCTAACCCAACCTTCTACGCCTCCCGCGCGGAGACGGGTTATGGGCGCTTTCGGTACCTCCTTTTCGTCAATTCTAAGCATGTGGCTTCCCTGTGACTAGTCAGAGGCCTTTCCTTGAGTATCATACCCGTGGGGAGCTTTGATATTACTGTCGCAATGGAATCTTGATTCATGAAATGACGCTTGCTTTTCATATCTCTCTCTCTCTCTCTCTGCTCTACGGATGCAAAGACACTACATAGACTGTCCTGAGTTGTACTCTCAAGTTATCAAAATATGTTGCTTGAAAGAACTTTTCTCAAACCTGAGGGCCGCCATGTCCACGAGTGTGCGGAGGCTCTCGATCCCTCCTGGCGGCTACGTGGGGATACTAAGCCGAGCGTGAGGCCGGAGTGTGATGCCACTCGATGCCATTCTCATTCTATCCGCGCAGGATTGGGGAATGCGCGGCCTGTAAGGCAAGCACTTGACCGTACTGTGGAGGAGGTGCTGCTGGATGGTGTGCACTTCTCGACTGGTATGCTGCTGAATGATCTTCTTCGGACGCAATTGGGTGGCCGGGGCGTTGACGTGGCCAACAAGAATGTCACAATGGAGACATTTTTCCTTGATCCAAACATGTTCATCACTGATCAGAGGCTGGTAAATATGCTATTTAGACTGCAGATTTGCCAGGGGACCCTCATGCGGAACGAGGCAGGGCTGCTGCGTTTCCAAGGCGTTTACACTCTTCGTCAGTGGCGAAACTTTGTCAGGAAGGATGAGATAAGATTGCTGGTGCGAGGTAGACTGGATTTGGCCCTGGCTGCCTTGCAGATGCAGGAGGAGGATGAGGCGCAACGAGCACGAATAACGTTGAAAAAAGAGGACTGCTTGCAACAATTAGGGGAGAGAGATGGACCTCGAGAAAAGGAAAAAAAAAATGCGACAAACCAGAAAGAACCGTCCATGAGGTGGCTTGCACTCAAGAGAGCGCGATCTCTCTCCCGCTGCGAAATGATGTGGTGCTGGAAGACATATACGGTGCCATATACAACGCAAAATGGAGTCATGTCATGGAAACCATTGGAGATGAGGGTGAGACTGTGATGATGGTGAAGAGTGGCATCCCGCCTCAGAAGTGGACAAGGAAGGAGCTTGACGAGCTTCGCGCAGAGGATGCCGATGCCGAACTGCCTCAGGTGCAACGCCTCGCGTTGATGGTGCTCACCTACCCGAAGGGGTGGCCCCACACGTGGTCTGCGGAGGGAGCTGAGCACGATTGCTGCATTGGCACAGGTGTAGAGAAGGCATGGCGGAGTACCCTGGGCTGCGTGGACAGGTGGCTGAGTGGTTTTGAGAGTCCAATAAAGGATCCGACACTACGAATATTAATTGAAACTGTAGCGATTGACAAAGGTCTATCCGTCGCTCTCTATATCCTCCATGGTCTGCTGCGCCACACGACACAAAAAATCGGGGTGATTATTTTCTTCGTTTGGGGAAAGGTATATGCGTTTGATAAGCAAAGGAGGACTGTGGCACACTATCAAGGAGAGGAGGAGGCGGTACTGGCCATTCAAGATTTTTCAAGGAGCGTGAGGGGGTGCGTTATTGATGTCTCTCCCAAGAGCAGGAGTGAGTTACTATACCACGTGCCTGAGTGTTGGGGTATTGTTGCGGTGCGACCTCCCGGGTTCGTCTTGGAAGTGAATAAACAATATGCAGAAACACGCATCAAAGTTGGCAAATTCACCAAACGCGAGTGGAGGGCTGCGAGCAGCTGGGTTTTACACCATGGTTTGCCAGAGAAAGAGCTACATCACCGGTCGAAAATTGAGCAGCATCTCAAGGAGAGGGGATTGCTTCCCCGCATTTCGCTCGAAGAGGCCAGGCGCCCTGAGAGCTGCACTGAACTACTGCCTGAGGTTTTAAGTGGCGGTGCTCAGGTGCTCGTGCCTGCCGGAAGAGCTGCCGGAGGGAAGCAGGTTGGCGATGCTTCCAAGAAGTCCGTGAAGGATTCCTGGATGCGGGGGGGCCATTCGGATGGCTGCCGGCAAGAAATACTTTCATCTACACGCATGAATAAAGTTTCTGCTCAAGCGGTGCCGCAGTTATTGCCACGCTTAGCTTCAGCCCCGAAGCCGATACCTGGGGAATTTCCAGATTCGAAGACTCTGGAAAAAAAACTTTACCTCGCATTCATGAATTACGATTTCATGAGGCGGGCAGTTGCTATGCTGAAGCCCATTAAACCGCATGGAAATCGGACTGAGAGGCAAAGTGTACTCCAAGCGGAAAATTTTTCCTACCCCAGTGATGGGCGAGAAGAACTCCCAAATACCGCGCCAACAAGCCAACGCTCGGTCCGGTACAGGTGCTTATACTACCCGTTGTCCCCGAATTTCCCGTTGGTCGATGCATTTTTTTTTGCCAGGGTCGGAAGTAAAAGGACCATCGTTTGCCTGCAGGTGACATCAGCCAAAGCACATCACACGAAGCCCAGTACAGTTGCGCAGTTCACTGAATACATGAAGTCGTACTTCAACGGTTGGAAGCTGTATTCTAGTGCATTATCGTGGGAAATCATTTACGTGCAATACGGTTGTGCTAAAGTAATAACTACATGGCAGAAATGCATTACCGGTGGTGAAAATTCCCCAAAGAAACACCAAAAAGTTATTGGTTTTTGGAATAACAATATTTACCAGTACCAACTGAGCGTATCACCAGATATGCTCTCTACGGTGCTTCATGCCCCGGAGATGAGAGATACGGCGGGACGGTGCAAGAAGAAGGCGCAGTAATTGTTCTCCCCCCGATATGCTTCCTGGAGTCCGCGATGTCAGTGTGCACTGAGATGGCTACGGCACGACGTGTAAAGTCTCTCCCCCCCCCCACCACAAGGGAAATTACTGGGCTGCAGCAGGGCTGATGGGGACTTCTAGTGATACATTTTCGCTTTTTTCTTATATTGTTTAAAAAGCAAATATTCTGTGCTTTACTGATGCGGTTACTGACGTGCCGCACGAGAAGCAGTTATTAAAATCGTTGCGGTGGTTGTGCAGGAACAGCCACAACTTTATACTTTGCGCCATCATTGCGTGTTTATGCGATCATGACCGTGTTGGTGGTTGCTGGCTGTGTCGGGGAGGGGGGCCCTGAGGCGGCATTGAGCTTTGCTTCGGCGCACGCGATGCGGCATACCGAGGTGTGCGTGCCCGGGAATGGTGCGCTGGGCATCTCTTTAATTTTTATTCTGATCTCTTCCTTCATTGTTGCGAAACACTCAATAATGGTGCTTCAATTTCGAGTGTGTGAAAACGAAAAACAAAAAAAAAGTAGATATACAACAGTGAATATAACAGTTTTAACGTAGCGTGTGCTTTTGAGCGCTTTTATTGTAATTCGGTGAGTAGGGGACGTGCCTCATCGCTGCTCTCGCCATACTGCTTGCGCCCGGGGGTTGCGCTTCTGCAGCTTAAACCTTTGCGGCCTGTCTGGGCTCGGCACCATGTGCGCATCTGCTTGCTGGGAAATGTTTACTCTGTGTGGTATTTGATAACTGTGGGCTATGAGTGGTCATCATCATGATTCGTGTTTAGCTTTCTTTGGGAGGATGCCCGCCAGTGTGTGTGTGTGTGTGTGTGCGTGTGAGAGTGGTGCGTGTGTTGGAGGGCCACTGTTCCTCTGGTAGTGCGCATGTAGTCTTTTTCTTTCCGTCTGCGTCTCTGTCGACCACGTCGACGTGTGTCTGGTAGACCAAGAGAAGGCTACCGAAACACAATGTGCAGCTGCTCCTTCTTCAGATTGAATCTGGCGTCTGGCGCTTGCGTCAGCATAGTTGTTGTTGTTAATTCTTCTTGTGGCGGCGGTGGCTGCATGCGCCTTGTCCACTGAGCTGCTGTTCCATGTGCGGCTGCCTGTCAATGGGAATCAAGACCTGACAAGATCATCAAAACTTTTGTATCAACAACGAGAGAGATTTATACTCATGTGTGGTATACCTACCAACGGAGTCACATGGAGCTAGAGCATTCATCCCTTTCGGAGAAGGGGTGAATATGCCAGTGGTGCGCACACAAGAGATAAAGTTGGATCCTAGTATTGCTCCTTGTTTCATTGGGCATACATGTGATCTACTGCTGTTTGCTTTCTCTTCGCTCGGGCGCGCGAGGCGGATTTCAGTATCGACTGGGGCGGGAGGAAGGAAGAGAAGGAATAGACGAACGTTCTCAGTTGTAGAAAGTGAGGACGGTACCACATTCTTTGTACCAACTGTTTAATCTTTTCTGCATTCACTAGTTACCTGTTTTCTTTACTGTGTCGCAGAGCAGCGTGGTGGCGGGGATGTGGCCGGTAGAGCTCTTGGTTGTGCTGCGAGCGCTGTGCTTGTTCTCCTCGTATCCGCCCCATCTTCCTCGCGGTTTGCTCACCTTGGGCGCACCTGTGGTGGCATTCTGCTGTGGAACACCGTGCTCGGATGCGCCCAGTGGGGAAGGGGCACCGTTCGCCGCAGACGCACGGGACTCTTGATGTAACACGGTGGCGCAACAGGCCCCCATCTCTGGCTACCTTTTTGTCAGAATTGCTCTCTGAGGGGCTTACCGTTCACAAGAGGGTGATTGTAAATA
>NW_008826272.1:0-9937 GCF_000691245.1 Trypanosoma grayi
TCGTCGTCGTCGCCCTCCACCCAGCGGCGCTCCTGCTCGAGGCGCTCCTTCGACCGCAACTCACTGCGCTGCACGAACGGGTTCGACGGCGACTTCTGCCACATCTCCCACAGCACATCGTTGTACTGTGTGCGGCGCAGCCCCGGCTTCTCATCGCGCAGCAGCGGCAGCTGCTCCTCGCAGAAGTGGCGGTACAAGACGCGCGCACGCTTGCCGATGTGGCGATCGTCCGGCAGCGCCGCCCCATCGCCTGTCAAGCCGGACCGCATCGCCGACAGCGCCTCGCCAACGCCGCCGACAGCAGCGATCTTGCCGCCGCCTTCCTTGTCGGCGTTGATGCTCCTGGCCTTATTCGGGTTGCTGGTCGGGAGCTCCGTGGGGGTGGCGTCGCCGACGACGACGGCGGCGCCGTGCTGCTGCCGCCGCTCGCTCTGCTTCTCCCTGTCGTAGTCCTTCAGCATCTTCGACAGGTCCTTCTGTATCTGCCGCCGCGTCACCTTCACCGGCGCCTTCTGGCTCAGCTCCCGCTCCTCTTCCAGCAGCTGCTCCTTGCGACTGGCGCGCAGCTCCGCCTGCTGCCGCGCCTTTTCTTCCGCCTCGCGCTGCTTCGCCTCTTTCTTCTGCTGCCGTGGGTCATCGTTGGCCCACTGTGCATCCTCCTTCGCCTTGGCTTGCGCGGCGCGTGCCTCCGAGCTGCGCTGCTGCTCCCGCTCGCGCGCCTCCGCGGCGTGGCGGTTCATGTACTTGTTCGCCTTGGGCCCGCTTGGCATGGGCTGGTCGGCGCTGCTGCTGTTACTGTTGCTGTTGCAGGAGTGGTAACAGCAACACCAGCAGGGGTTGGGATGGCGGGGGAAAAGAGGAAGAGAGAGGAAGAAAGAAAGCCGCCATTTACACGCATACATACATACGTCCCCCCTCACACACAGATACACACCGCATGCTCCACGCTCCCAGACTCGCTATCCACGTGGGCCCACCACAGCACTCCATACTGGGCACACAAACACACAGAGGAATAGCCCCCACGCCACACATTGCCTCACTGAAGGCGCACACCAACAACGCAGTCACCGCGAGTGACCGGTCTGAGGCACACCCGCTGCAGTGCAGCGGCACGGCAGTTCTCCCCAAGGACACGCACAAGCTGCACGCCCTCTTCCTCGCTGTGGTAGGTCAGCGACTGGCGCTTCAGCAGCGTCCCCGCAGCGTTCAGCAGCGGCACCAGCGAGGCGGCACCGGCGAGGGGAAAAGCGCATAGGACTGTTAGCCGGCCAACAGCAACCGCGCCGCGCCGCACTTCTGGCACCTCGTGACCGTTGTGAAGGTGCATTGAATTTACAACGTCGTCCACGCGGAGACGCGCGCGCCCATTGCGCTCCGAGGCATCGAGAAAACTTGTTTGGATGCCTGTCACGTCAACCACGCGGTGGTTACGCAGCGACGCAGGCGTGGCGGAGCCCATCCTCACCACAACATCCCCCGCACAGAGCGGTGGAAGCGTTGTTGTTGCTGCTGCTGCTGCTGCTGCTCCGGCTGCTGTGGTTGTTGCTGTGGCCTTCTTGCCGAAGCGCCTCTCGTAGTACGTGTTGCCCACGAGACTCAGCGGCGTGTCACTGCGCGAGGTGACGGCAGTGTACAGCAGCGGGCCGGTGGGGGCCGCGCGCCTGCCCCAAAAGCACCGCCCGGTGAGAACCGGCGGAGCGCCCATCTGCCAGCCACCGTTTCTGCTCTATTATTGTTAGTGTTGTTATTCCATGGAAAAAGAGAACAGCAATTTGGCAGGCCGTAAAATTGGGGGCAAGAGGGGAGGGGGGGAAGAAGAGAAGAGTGCCACCATTCCACCAGGCATAGCCGCAGCAAGACGTGCCGAATCATGTGGATGCACACACACATGGAGAATTAGTAAGCAGGCGCGAACACAGATGCACGCAGACAGAGGCAAACACATACCAGCACGCCACCAACAACTGCTGCTCGCTCATGTATGAAAAGTCCCTCCGTCACTCCTCCTCTTTTCTGTCCCCGTCGCATGTATTGCCGGGGAGCCACGTTTCAGCTCCTTGCAATTGTGTTTCCTCCCTTCTTGCCCTACCACCTGTTGGTCGGCGCCGGCACCCGGAAGCTGTGCTGCTGGTCAAGGCCAATGTACGAGTCGCACACCACGTACAGGTTGAGTGTCACCGTGCCGCCCTCAGCAAATTCGGCCCACTCATCGTCCCACTCGAAGCACAGCGTCGTCGTGACACGCGTCGACAGGCGATTCACGCGCTTCATCGCAATCAGCTCACCTGTTGCCTCGTTGCCGAGCACAAGCCAGAACTGTTCGTCCTTCGCCTTGGTAAAGCGTGGGGCAACGGCGTGCTTGCTGGCCACAGAGAGACGCGTCAGATGCACCGCCAACTCGTACGCCGCCTCCTCCATTGCCTCTCCCTGCTCCGCCTGTGCGCCGTCGCCACCAGCAGCAAAATCATCAGTGTTGTTATTCTTCTTCTTCTCCCCCTCGAGGATGCGGGAGAGGGTTAGTCGGACATCAATGAGGGGGAAACCGACGACCGCCTCCATTGCTTCACGCAGCTGCGCCGCAGTGAGGCCGCAGTCGTCGCGCAGAACACCTTGCATCGTCTGCAGTGTGGAGAGCGGACTGTTTGCCACCTGCGCTGCGTGTTCGATGCCACTGCAGCGTGCTTTTATAGTGGGAAGCATGGCCTCCGTCACATGCGGGATCTGCAGTAGCGTGCTAGAGTGCCACCACAACCCCTGCACTATGCACTGCAGCAGCGACATGCATCGCAGCGCGGTGTAGAGGTGCCCGTTGTTCGCCGCGATGTCCACCATCGCCTGCACTACACGCACCGCATTGTCGAGCGTCGACCGCTGATCAGTGTAATAGTCAGAAATGGGCAAACTGCTGCGCTCAAAGTGTGCCTGGAAGAGCAGGAACGCCTTCACATGCGGCGACTCCGCGTTATTTGTATTTATGGGCAGCGGCAGGCTTTGGCTGAGGGTGACGTTGAGTTTATCCTCGTTGTGCCGGACCGGAAGCTCGTTAAACTCCTCCGCCTCAGAGAGTGCTGTGAGCACGTCGATGTGCGAGCTGTCTGCGTCGAGGTGCGCATCAAAGTAGCGCACCGTCTTGTGCGAGAGGTAGTAGTACGAGCAGAGCCTCCCGAGGACGGTGCATGTCAGCGCGTTGGGGTCCTTGTCATTCCCTCCGCTGCCGCCAGCACCATTGTTGTTGTCGTCATCGTCGTCGTCGTCGTCGTCACTTTCAGGCGACTCGATGCAGCCGCACGCTTCGAGCTCGTCGAGGACGCCGGCGACGAGCATGGAGAGGAAAATGGTGACGGACTTGGGCGAGCGATCCTCCACGCCGTAGTACGACGGGTTCTTGACGAGGCGGCGGAACAGATACGTCCACGTCAGATAATCCACCGCGTCCTGCCGCGTCGTGATGGTGCCGGCGACGATTTCAGCGTTGATGTGCACATGCAGCTGCTTGTGCAGCGCGCTCTCCACCGGGAACGGCTCGTAGAGGAACTTGCGGTAGAACCCCTTCTTGGGCTCGTGGCACAGCACCTGGGCAACGCCGTCGACGTCGAACTGCGGTCGGCCGGCGCGGCCGATCATCTGCAGCACATCGGTGATGGGGTAGTCGATGTACGTCTTGGTCTTGCCGTCGTAGTACTCCGTCCCCTTCACCACCACCATGTGCGCGGGGAAGTTGACGCCCCACGCGAGCGTCGAGGTCGCCACAAGGATCTGCAGCTTCCCTGTGAGGAATGCGGACTCCACTGTTGTGCGGTCATTCTCCAGCAGGCCGGCGTGGTGCACACCAACGCCGAACTGCATGCAGTGCTTCACGTACGGGTCGCTGACACGCGCCACGAGGGTGGCCACCTCATCTGTGTCCATGCGCACAAACTTGGCGGTGTTCTGCTCCATCAGCAGGTAGCCGATGAGTGCCATTGCCGTCAGCCGCGTCTGCCGACGCGAGGAAACAAAAACAATCACAGGCTTGTTGGGGCTCTTCTCACAGATTGCGTTGTACACAGGCTTGTTCATTGCCGCCATGCGCGGACAGTAATTCTTGCCGTGATAACCGGCAATGAACACTCGCATCGGCACCGGCCGCACAGAGGGGTCAAAGTTAAACACCGCCCACTTGTTCTGCACACCGAGCCACGAGCTGAGGTCAGCTGGGTTTGCAACAGCAGTAGAGAGCCCAACGAGGCGGATCGGCGCCTTGCGGTGCCAGCCAATGTAGCGCATACGGCTCACAATTACCTCAAGAATTGGGCCACGGTCGGAACCGAGCATGTGGATTTCGTCGAAGATGACGAGACGCACCGCCGTCACGTAGCGGCGCACCTGCCAGTTACGTGAGAGACCGTCCCACTTCTCCGGCGTGGTGCACAGAATATCAGCCTGCACCAACGCCGAGATGTCTGGTGTCACATCGCCGGAGAGCTCCACCACGCGGCGGCCAAGGCGGCGGTCGAAGCGCGTCGTCCAGTCCTTCACGCGTTCCTTTACGAGCGCCTTGAGTGGGGCAATGTACACGATCTTTGACCCCGGCGGGTAGTTCTCAAAGACGCGCAGTATTGCCATCTCTGCCGCAACAGTCTTTCCACTCCCGGTAGGTGCGCCTAAGAAGATGCTGCTATCGGTGTGGAACATGGCGTGGAATACCTGCGTCTGCACCGCATTGAACTGTGGAAACCCTTCGTAGATGGGGTGGTACTGTGCCGGGATCACCTCCAGACGGAGTGGCGCGAGCGGCAGCAGCGTGGTAGTCGACTGCGTGTCATCCGGCAGGTGCAGGTGTCCAATGGAGAAGGTAAATTCTTCACGGCATCCGATCCACCGGTCGCTGTAGAGCCGCACGGAGTACATGTCATACTCCGGCAGAATAGGAACGGAGAGATTCACCACCAGTGGCGTGCCCGCTTCCACCTCCTTACGCTTCAGCGAGATCAGCTCGTGGTGGAAGATGAAGTGGTTGTCCTGATCCTCAACGAGCAACCAAAACTGCTCGGTGGAGCCGTGGTAGCGGGTATTCCACGTGAATGTCGCCGTGATAGTCACCTTAACACGCAAAATTGTGCGTGTGACTGGCTGCACGTCCGCAGTCAGTGTTACGGCTGGAAATGAGGCAACAAGATTGGCAATCACACCGCCAAAACGTTGGTTGTGTACAATAGAGCCAATCTCCCGCGCAGTCATCTCCTGCAGCAGCGTCATACTCGGGCGCCTCTTTGCAAGGTTTGCAATGACAGCATCGGTAAAATCCACGTTGAACTGCATGAGTGGGTGGTCGAATTCCCAGCAGCGCTGCTCCATACACTTGCAGAGTGACAGAAACACAGCGGTGGTAAGCGGGTGACCGCGCTGCATCTCAATTTCGAAGAGTGCACGAGCAATACGAGGCGCATTTTGCATCACATAGTTCACATCAGAGGCGAGGGAATGCATGTCAATATGAATCCGGCTAATGAACGCCTTCATGAGTGTTGTTACCTTCCACTCCACACCAGTCTCATCAGCACTCTCACCGACAATGGCATATCGCTGCACCTGCTTTGGTAACGAGGCGTGGATCTTCTTCAGTTCATCCAACTCCTCTTGCCGCACGCGCAACTGCTCAAACTCATTCGCGCACGCGACAATGTTCATAGCGGCGCCCATGTCGAGGCTTTCAATCCACGACTCGTCAGGACGCCGCATCTTAAGGTTAAAAGTCGCGATGGACTCGTGGGAAATGTAGTAGTAACTTGCAATTCGACCCAAGTCTGTTGTGTCAACAGATCCAGTCTGTGGATTGTAGCGAATCATGCTAGCATTTGCCAGTTCCTCTGCGGCGTTGCTGACGAGTTCGTACCGCACCGTCTTGAGTTTAGGGTCTCGTCGCACGTCGGCAATTTTTATTCCATACAGCAGCGGGTTTACCCGCACACGTTGCCAGAGGTAGGTGTACTCCAGCCACCGGCTGCCCTCCACGATGGAGGAAATGGTGCCGGCGTGGATCTCCGCGTTGAGGTGGTCGCACAGGCACTTCTGCAGCTGACTCTCGATGGGGAGGGCGTTGGCGAGCAGTCGGAGATAATGCCCGACATCCTTCTCGTCCGACACAATGATACCGTGGCCGCTTGTATCGTACTGTGGTCGGCCAGCTCGGCCGAATATCTGCATCACGTCAAGGACAGAGATGGGCACGAGGCCGCCACGCTTCGGGTCATACAAGTGAGTACCACGAATGATTACGGTGTGCGCCGGCAGATTAACGCCCCACGCGAGGGTGCTAGTGCACACCAGGACCTTGATGTAGCCGTCGCGAAACAACCCTTCTGTTGCAGTGCGGTCGTAGCGCACGAGACCGGCATGATGGGCGCCGAAGCCGGCAAGAAACAGATCTGAAAGATCCCGACCCTGCAGGTTGCGTCCGCGTGTCACCACTTCCTTTGGCAGAGTGCCGCTTGGTTTGAATAGGCTCTCCTGTGAGAATTTCTTCGCCTCCTCGATGAAGTACTTGGCAAGCCCCACTGTCTGCTTGCGTGAGTGGACAAAGACCATCACTTGGTGCCCCTCCCGCACGTTGCGGACCACCTCATTGTATGCAAGCCTGTCAAGCTGGCGCTCCTTGTCCTTGGTGTTGTTGTGCAGTCCAACAAAGGTTTGCTCGAGCGGCACCGGGCGGTACTCCGGGCCGAATACCTTCAGCCCCTCCTGCAGATCAACGCGCAGAAAATTTGCCACATCCTTGTAATTTGGCAGCGTGGCGGATAGACCGACAAGGCGCGTGGGTTGCTGTTGATCCGTATTGAGCTCACCCTGGCGGAGCGTCCGCGCCACAATGGCCTCCAGAACTGGTCCGCGGTCCTCGTTCAGCAAGTGGATCTCGTCAATGATGATTAAACGGACCTGTTGCACAAGGTCTTCGTTGCTTTGCTTACGTGTGATGACGTCCCACTTTTCTGGCGTTGTCACGATGACCTGCGTCTGTGCAACCTCGCGCTTGGTAAGTTGCATGTCACCAGTCAGTTCACGCACCTCCATTGCAAAGGGGGCTAAGCGGCGCGAGAAGTTCTCCACCATCTCCTGAGCAAGCGCCTTCATTGGAGCGACAAAGATTATCTTGAAGTTTCGGTCCAGTTTCCCCTCGACAAAGTGTTCCTCGATGCAGCGCAGCATTACGAGCAGTGCGCACACTGTCTTGCCTGCCCCTGTCGGCGCACACACGAGCATGTTCTGCGACGTATGGAATGCGGTACGGAAGAGNGAGGTTTGTATGGTGTTCAAGTGTTTAATCGTGAGGAATGCGGGGTGTGTCCACTCCGGTAGCGATGTGGCGACGCACACGCGCTGAGCCTCCGGCAGCACCTTCTGCACCGGAGGTGGGACGTGGATGCGTATGTGATCTTTTTTCTGCGTCACGGTGGCACCGCTCGGCACCGATGAGCCACCGACGCTGAGATCGCGCTTGAAGATCTCGTCCAGCTCCGACTCCTGCATCAGTTGCCGGTAACGCTGCGTCATGTGGGCTAGCCAGCGTTGGTCTGTCGCCGCGCCGTTGTGGGCGAACGCCACCTCCCGCATCTCCGATCGCTGTTTCGCTGTCTTGACAAAGCGGACTGTCAGTGCGTGCTGCGGCAAGGCGGCGGAGCTGTTATTGTTGTTGCTGCTACTATCGTCATCCTCGAGGGTGCAGAACTCCTCCAGCAGCCGGAGGAAGATGTCGCGTGGGCGGTGCATCACACACTGCAGGAGGTCGTAGTGCTCGTCGCCGAGCGTCTGCAGGAGTTCGTCAACGACACGCACCCGCGCCGCGTCACGCTGCCTCTGTGTGTCACACGCGGTGACCTTGTCCAGAGCGTTGAGGATAATCTGCGTCATGTCTTCGTCGAAGTGGACGTATATCTGTGAGACGATATCGTCCACACTGGAGAGCAGCATGTCGAGTGGCACCTTGCGGCTCTCCTGGTAGGCGGAGCGGCCCACGCACCCGACACGGTCGCCGCGTGGGGACAGTGGCTCGCCGGAGTGCGCAGCCACCGCGACGGTCTGCTGCCGCTGCATCAGCTGCCCAGCGAAGGAGCTTGCGCGCTGCCGGCCTCCCGCGTCGTCGTGCAGCAGAACCAGCACGTCTTCTAACAGGCTTGTCGCGTGGGCACCGGGGATATGTGAAGAACTATGGGCGCAACTTGCGTACATGCCGTGCAGACGGCGAACAGCATCCTGCACTTCGATGTTCAAGCTAACTGTCGTGTTACCAGCAGCGGCCCCTTTTCGGCCGAGCTTCTGATCATTCTTCGGCGTCTTGTCCGCGCCGCGACGGCCGCCGTTGTTGCCGCCGCTGCTACTAGAGACATTTTTGTTGTTATTGCTGTTGTTCTTTTTGTTGACATTACTGTCCTTGTTGACATTGTTGTAGGCCGTCCAGCAAGAATTGCAGTACCACTGCTTGTCGCGTGGGTCCTCGGCGCCCTCATCGTACGACTTGCACTGCTGGCACAATTGCCGCTTCGGCATTGCCGGCCCACCACTATATGCGCGTACCAATGATCTGTCGCAGACCCACCAAAAGTCATTCATAATCAATAAAAGAAAAGGGAAAAATAAGTAAAATAACGATAATGATAATAATAAATCAAGCCACGCAATCAGTGTCTATCCCAAATAGAGTTATAGTGTCACTACCACGCCTAGCACGTCGGAGCACTCCACTGGATTTCAGTTGATACCCTCTTTCCGAATTATTACCCTCCTCTTTGCTCCCCGTACATATTACTATCATGCACAGGACGCTCTGCAAGGCTGCAGTCCTCGGATCCATGCCCATCACTCCCTCTCCCTTCCGCTTTCTCTCTCTCTCTCTCTCCCTATCCTAGAAACACACACACACACACGCACGCACAGGAGTCTATACATACTGCAGAACAATTGTGGTCAGCAGGTGTAGCGTCGACGTTTCCACCTCCACATTCCAGTCCCGGGTCCTCTCTTCACGCAACGGTCGCGCATTCAACGACACGTCACCTGGGGCACCATAGTAGTCGTTAGACCGTGACACACTTGTGAGGCTGCAGTACGGCACAGAGAAGCCGCTGTCGGCGGCATGATACTTCGGGCAGCAGTGCTTCAGCATCATCGACACCACTTCAGCGTGTGTCACCAACAAGGTGCGCGTGGGCGGTAGCAGCGCCCCGCCCGACGACACTGAGGTTGTTGCTTCTGCTGTTGCTGGAGCACTGCGCCTCGCGATGGTGCGTGGCAAGCCTTTGGCGTCCTGCAGTGCCGCCTCCCGTACATGCGGTGGCACAACAGCAGCCGTGCCCGCGTCGGCGTCGAAGTGCACGTGGACTGCCTCGCCCACACGGCGCAGCAAGCCGCTGGCGTTCTCTGGGTATCTGATACCGCTTAGGTTGTTACCACGAGTGTCGTTGTTGCTAGACGGGCGGTTCGCCGTGCTGGATCGACTACACGCACCTCGTCGTAGCGAATCCCGCGTGGACGCGGAGGTCCACAGAAGAAACGCGGGTCGCTGTGCCCATCGCGTCTCGAGCGCCGCCAGCCACCGCGCCAGCATTGCGTCGCTAATGTCGTAGCGCACGTCTGCTGCAGCGGAGCGGAAAAAGGACGGCAGTGCCATATGCAGCGCCTCCCACTGCGGCCGGAATGTGATCACGTCCGCAGCGGTGCACGCGTATCCGCCGCCCAGAAGGGGCGGGCGCGAGAACAACTTCGGCGAGTGCCACTCCGACAGCAGCGGGTCAACGAAGATGGACAGCCGCCCGTCGAAGCCGACGATGTTCACAATAAGGGCCGTCTCGATGCAGCGGTGGAAAGGCGAAACGAGCAGCAGTGAGAGCATTCCCAGCGACCGCTGCCGCACCTTCCCGTGCTGCTGCTGCCGCAGGAACATCAGACCTGTCTCAAGCGC
>NW_008826273.1:0-8441 GCF_000691245.1 Trypanosoma grayi
TATATATATATATATATAGGCGCAGTCGTGTGTCACCCGCTGCCCTCCTCCATCAGGAAGTACGGCGCACCCCGCACCGCCTCGCGCTTCGCTCTGCGACGCAGTTGACATGTCACGACCATACCGACGAGCGTGAGGGCCCCAACGGGTAGCCCAACGGCAAGGGACACCTTGGCCACATCTTTGAAGTCATGCAGCACAGCCTCGCATGTCTGATCGAACGTATTGATCGCCTCCTGCTGGCTCGGGCTACACACTGGGCAGCTGTTACTCGGCACCTGCTGTCCACACCGCGTCTCCCACCCAGAGCAGCGGAGCCGCACTTCAACCTCGCAAATATCTTGTGGTGCCTCCGTGGCGATCCTCTCCCAGTTGTGGCGCAGCAGGGACTCCTGCAGCAGAAGGATGGGATAGCACAATGACAGGGCAAGCGCAGACAGAAATCCCACCACCAGGCAGAGGAAGTAGACGGTGTGCATGCAGGGATTGTTGCCGCGGAGTGCGTGAACTCCCAGAAGCGACAAGCCCAAGACTCCAACCCAAAAGCCAATGGAGACAAGCACTTCAGAGGGTCGCAAGCGTCCCTCACCATCTGAAGAATCACCGTATTTGATTAGACTGAGCAGCAGAAAGAGTAGATAGATGCCGGAAACCACGGCCAGCAGCATATTCACGCCAATCAGCATACCATGGAACAGATTGAAGCACTTGCCGCGGCGGCTCTCTGAAGCGCTGGGGTCTACGTGGTACGCGTGGGTTTCCAAGGGAATTCCTTGCGCCACCACTACTGGCGTTGCCTCGTGGTAGACTTTATACACGGTGTTCTCTTTGTCCATCATATCCGAATTTGTTGTGTACTTCTCTGATGATATGGTTCAAAAAGGAAGGAATCTAAGCAAGAAGAAATGAAGGGGAAGAGGAGACGTGTGTGGGTGTGGGTGTGCGCATGTAAGAGATCCCCACGACATGTGCACAACCCCCCATTCACAGGCATAACGCACCACACGCCAGCAAAGAGCCGCAGATCGGCTTGCGGCGCCATATGAAACGGGGCCACTCCTGCAGAAGCCAACAACTACGACTTCCGCTGTGCGGTGTAGTCAAGGAATGTGCAGGGGCACTACCCTCCTTCCCCAGTACCCCCTCCCCGCGCACCGCGTCGTGGGGCTGCCGTTTAGTCTTCATGATAATTAGAGCCCCCGTTTCCCGGGCAGCGTCATTCAAACATTCACACTGAGCAGCGATACGATGTGTGCAGCAGCATCGATGAGACCCATATGCACTCTGTAAGAGAGACATGACAGTACCTTCGTCAGCATAAGTTGAGCCGTGGCGAATGTACTCAACACGCAGCGCTGCCGTCGAGCACCTAATTGTCTTTATGAGACCGATACAGCATGATGCATGGTGTGCTTCTGTCCGTGTGGTACACGCAGCAGCCACCGTGGGTGGTCCAGCTAGCCGTTCACCCCGCTGCCTTCAAGTGTTATCATGCCTTCCTTGTGACTGTTTATGTGGGTGTCGGTTGTTCTTCTGAGCGTGGTCGCGTCACGCGCAGTCGTTGTGTCAACGATGCTGCAATGCCGGCCACGCGTCTAGGAGACACCGCACGAGCGTGCAGCGGCGGGCGCAGAGAGAAGCGGCGGAAAACAAACGGAAAGAAAAGCCGGCAGGGAGAGAGGATCGCTGAAAGACATGAAGAATACCGTGAGGGTGAGGCGGCACCAGCACGCTTGGCAGGACTTTTTTTTTACGCAGGCAGACACACATAGCAGAGAATCATCAACCGCAGACCGTTAAACTGTTACCCCCTCATCTCTCTCTCTCTCACACACACACTTTGTCCTTAACAAGGAGCAGACAAACATGCAAACACGCGCGCACGTATGCATTCAGCGCTTCCAAGCCCCCACCACTGCGCACTGAAGCAGCTGTGCGAGTGGTAGGGGGCGCAACGACAGAGCAAACACACACAAACACACACACAGCGTCGCCTCCTCCCGTTCTTGTCGCCCCTGCTGCCTCCTCTAGGCGGCCGTCGGCAGGGGCGTTTCGCACATCTCGCACACAGTCCTGCCCGGCTCATTGATGAATGTGCATGCGACACACGCGAGCTGCGGCGCCGCCCCACCGCTGCCCCCCTCGCGGGCATTCGCCACCGCACCGTACAGCCGCGTGGCGCCGAACGCAGTAGCATTCTCGGGTGCTGCTTGCAGCAGCGCGGCGGGAATTTCCTCCCATACCTCGCCTCCTTCGGCATTGCCGGCGAACTTCGTCAACGCCCGCTCCGTCGCGTTCACCGTCAGCACGTCCCCGTCGCAGAGTCCGCACTCGAACAGCGTGCACTCGTTGTCGTTCGTCTGAGAAGAAGGCGGAGTCGACTCCGCATCAACGTCGATCACAAGAGGAGCCTCACCAGTAATGGGAGAAGAAACGGCAACTACCTCTTTGCTATTGGGGCAAGCCCGATAGCGGCGAAGCGGTTTGCGGCCGCGAAGGATCTCCATCTCCTCCAGGGGCAAAACGTAGCCGTGTCCCTCCAGCACCCGCTGCGATATCGCCATCTTGAGCTCCTGCAGCGTGGTGGTGTGGTGCACACAACGGAGCACATCACTGGCGTCGTAGAAGTGCTTCCTGCTGCGGCGGAGGTGCAGCTGCAGCCTCAGCGAGCCATCTACGAAGCACTGGGAGGACTCCTGGACGCTTTCCAGAAGTGCCGCCACGCAGGCATCGCAGGACGGGGGGTCAAACACGCGCTCTGTGTTCCTTTCCGCAAAAAGCACAGTCTTTGCCGCGTTGACGCCACGCACCACATTCTCTCCAGCGCCTTCCCCTCTTGGAAGAAGCATGTCTGGACTCCCGTAGGCCTCGAGAATATCAACAAACTCCTTCATGGGCACTAGTAGCAGGGGAGGGATACCCGGCAGGTCGTCCTCCTCAACCGAATCAGCAGCATTGACAGTAGTAGAAGCAGCAGCAGTGGATGGAACAGCGTCTCGACGCCTCCACACCCGCGCGAGATGAGTAGCCAAAGACTTTGTCTCCCAAAGCGGGTCGGCGGGGTTGAGGAGGTGCGGCGCTAGCAAGGCGCCACCGTGTGGGCAGTGGAAATCGTCGTGATCAAAGCGAGGTGGTGGCGTGACGGTGCCGTCCACGTCGGCGTACCACCGCCGCCACTGCATAACCCACCACGTTGGAACGCAGCCGTAGGCGTTATACAACTCCGGACAGGTTGCGGCACGCGCGGTACTGAGCGCCTCACACGCCAGCTGCAGTCGTGAGGGGTTGGTGGTGGAAGCAGCAGAAAGTTCGGGTGATGGTGATGATAATAGCGGTGACGATGGCGGTACGGATTGGGTGGCGTTGGCAGCAGAAGAAGAACTATTAACTCTGTTGCCTTTCCGGTTGCCCCTCCCACGCACTATCCGTGAGTCCCACGCCGCTTTCTCCCGACTCTTCTGCTCCGCCTCAGTCCTGAGGGTGGCGATCTGCGCCTCAATCGCGGCAATCGCAGCGGCCTGTTCCTTTTCCCATGAAACACGCTGCTCACGACACAACCGTTCAAGGTTCCGCTTCCACACCGAGCGGTTCGGGTGCTGTGCCCGCATCTCTGCCTGGGTTACGGAGAAAAGTTGGCACAGGGCGGTCACAGTGGGGAATCGTTTTGCCTCATCCAACTTCGCCATCTTAATGTAATGACGCTCTGCTGTCGTGTTCACAGTAATTTGAATGCAGTCGAAGCACTTGGTTACTGTGTCAACGGGGAGGTACGGTATCAACTCGTCCAATTGTGTGGTTGGAGTACTGTCGCTGTTGCTACATAGCGGCTGCACGACCCGCTCGCGAAGATAACGCCAGAGGGCTTCAGGAACAACACGCACCACTGCGGACGGGGCGAGGTTGTGATGTTCGCAGAGAAGCTTCTCGGGTGCATTAAAGTATGGAACAGATTGAGTCTCGTCGCAACAGACACCTTGGCGTTTCTGACGCAAAACAGTATAAAACCCAGTGAATCCCTGGCGGCTCACCACATCTTTCCCTTTGGCTTGCACCGCAAGAAGTTCTTCCCAGTACTCGATAATGTCTTCACTCACATACACACCTACCTCCCCCCCGGTGTTGCTATTGTTGCTGGCACTCGTATTACTCTTGCCTTCCTCACGAATGTCACGCAGCATCGCCAAGGCCGCTCTCTCCTCATTCCATGAATCCTTCAGCTTCAACACTTCCTCTGCCATAGCTACAGTGCAGAGGTCGCAAGTGCTATCCCTAACCCGCCATCTCATAAGGGAGGTGTCGTCCCCACTTGCTGCAGTAAAAGAAATGGGTAATACGGGAGTCTTACCCAACAATGACGCCAACTTAGCCACTGCTGCGGACGGCACCAGTTTGTACTGGCCCCAAGGGGTCAGCTTACCGTGAGGGCAACACAGGCTGGTTATGTGATCACCCAAAGCAGCTTGCGAGGCATCCTCAACTAACACGCAGTCTGCTACTGATGTTGTTCCAGCTCCACCAAGTACATCATTAACCGCCCGCTCCGTCGCATTCACCATGGACTCGGCGATTGTAGGCGTTTCACACCCCTGGCGCACGCATGGCGTAGCTGACTCGTTCTGCACTGCGTCGCCGCCGCCGCCCCCGCCGCCGCCCCCACGCAGTCGTTTCTTTCTCTTGTCTCCGTCACCGTACCGCCCCACGTCCACAAATGAGGGAAAGAAGCAGCGACCAAGCTGCTGCAGCCATTCCGATGGGAGCGCAACATAGTCATCTGGATCTACACTCACGCACACATCACCATCCTCGCCATTATCATTTGCTGATCCTGTGCTGTTGCCTGTAGAGCCATCAAAAAGCTCTCGCGTGACATCAGCCCACTGCTGCAGGAAGGACGCCACCTCCGCACGCCGTGTCTCCCACGTCTGACGCGCACTCACCATTTCACGATTGATTCGCTCCACGTGCCTTATGAGACGAGGTGGAAGCACAATTTGATCGGGGGCATCACTGCCCATCGCTGCCGTCATGCAGTTTGGGTCAACATGTACCTCACCGGTGGCATTTGCTGCCTGCAATACACGGCGCTGGTAGACCAACATGTAGGCATCCTTTGAAGAGCCCCGCGTGCCCTGGAAACGATGCTGCAGTTTGGTCACCTCCGCATCATCAAAGTGGCACCAACCGCCCTTCTCATCGGTTCTGCCGTAAAAAGTATAGTGACCACACAGAGCAGTCTCACCAAAGTGATTCACGACACCAATGAGCGTGTAACGCGCCTCATCTGAGGTTGACAATGGATTAGTGGAGGTATTCGCCTCGTCTCGTTGCTGCCACTGTTTCATCTGGTCAGTTAGGTCCCACTCGAGCGGGAAACTCACGGTTTCAGTCAGCTTCTGGCGCTGCAGAGTCTGCATATCAAACGTGAAGCGATTGAGGTGCACCACAAGAATGTCAGGGAGTGTTCGAATGTACTGACGCGAAAGAACCGTTGTTGTGGCGCTACATCCCTCGCACATGAAGCCCTCCACCTCTTCGTGGCGCAGAAAGGTGCTGAGCGCCTCCTCCACCGAGCTATTCACCGGAAGTGAAAGAAAAAAGAAGGGCTCCGCACGCTTGAACGGGCGACCACAGCTGCCGCAACTACGGTCATACAGCAGCGTGCCCTTAAACACGCGCTCCACCGCCTCACAGCCCTTATCGTGGAGCCATCCCAAGAGAAGAGCGAAAAACTCTTGTGCATCCTGCTGCGTTCGGGTGTCGAGGGAGAGAAAAGATGCAAAACTTTGGGCGTTGGCCCCTTTGCCGTCTCGGGTGAACGCCATCTCAGCCAACAGCTCGCCTAAGCCAGACGCCAGGAGCCCCTCCTCCTCCGTGTGGCCCTGCGGTTGTGTCCTCTGCGTTGCATCGCCTGTAAGATCGCAAACCCCAGGCTCCACAGTGTGGAAGTCATCACCCGCGCAGGCGCGCAACACCTCATGGCGTACGTGTGGGATACTAAAGAGAAGCTGCAGCACAGCGTTGAGGTAGCACGTGTTTCCCAGGTTTCTTATGCCCCTCCGTGGAATTGTGGCCTTGGTGGCACGGACCGGGATGTCTTCTGCCGTGTTATCGATGCTGCTGCTGCTACAGCTGTTGTTGTCCTCCGGCAGCAGAAAAGGGGACTCACCAATGATATCCGCAACGCACTCCTTGAGTGCCGCTGCGTCAGTCGAGAGGGTTTGCATCCCGGCAAAACAGCGTGGAGCAGCAACGCAGTTCACCGCCCGGTTCTGCACTGTTGTGTGTCGACAGAGACAAGGCATGTGGAGGCGATACGCCGCGCGCAGAACACCGTCTGGTAGCGGCGCCGGTGCACGCGTTATCCCTTCGCCAGTGGGTGGCCTGGAGAAGTTCGTCAGCCAAACATCCGTTTCCAGCATATTCCTTCCTGGTTCTCTTTCTTTGTTCTTTGGAAATGGGCGCACATCATCAACAACAACAACAACAGCAATAGTGGAATGTGCGAAGGGGGGGCCCAATAAGAAGAGCCAACGTGAGAAAACCCCCGAGTGCAATGCGTACAGTTAACGTTCACGAGCATGCCAACGTCTCAGAGAACACCCCAAAACGCAAATGAGGCAGTGAAGCTTTGGTACCTGTGAGATAAAACCCTTGTCCACATCCGGCAAGGGTCCACACGCCCCTACGGCGATGCCGCCATAAAGACGCCTGCGCAAATACGCGCGCCCATCCGCAGGAACCGCCTGAAGAGCAAGGAGTGAGGTATCATGACAAAAGGACCAAAATGGGGTACGAATCCGAGGCAGAGCAGCGCACGCGGCCTTCGCTGCTGTTGTCACTCTTGTTGTTCAGGCTGTGAGACTTGGCCTCCTCCGCTGTCAGGGGCACCTCCGTGAAGGGCTTCAACACCACCAGCTGTCGCCGCTCATACCGGCGAAAGAGTGGAAGCTGCCGCTTGTGGTGCCGTGACGACTGGTGGCGGAAGAAGCAGCGATGAAACCGCCCCGCAACCTGTGGCGTCGTCCCTTCTTGCTCTGACGTCGCGCCCTCTTCCCCCGCCTTGTCCTTCTTCGGTGAAGGCGTGGCTGTAACAGCGTGGGCGACACTCCATCCTGCGTCGCCGTCGTGACGGCGTGCGTTGAGAGGAACTCGTGCGCCCAATAGCGCGTCTGCCGCAACCTCTGCCGCGGTGCTGCTGTTTACCAATGAGCCCACCTCATTTCTGGTGTCTCGCGGCACAAAGTAGAAGAAGTTCGTCTCCGCATCGTGTTTGTGGTGGGCGAATGTGTTGGTGGTGCGCTCATGCTCCGCCGGCGCCCCCGCGAGCACCCACGCGTCGTCGTAGCCCGGCACGCAGTCCGTTCGCCCCATGAAGAAGTTGCCGATCAGCACGTCAGGGCGTGCGACGTGCGAGACAAACGTGAGCGCCGCCTCGCGATGCGGGTCCAGCTGGCCTTTCACACGCGTCGCTGCTGCCGCCGCTGTAGCCTCGCCCGGGCCGACACGCAGTGTGAATGGACTGCCGTTTGCACTCACCGCTGGCGAAGCCATCGATTTGCCCCCCACTGCCAGACTCTTGCCGCGGTAAGAAAGGTCCACGTTGCTCAGCACAAAGCTGGCCCCACCACCACCACCACCACCACTACTTGTCCTCGCTGTTGCCGTGTTGTTGCCGTCACGGACGTCCGAGACGAACTCAGCGGTGAGGCAAGGGCAGTGCGGGAGAAGACGCCCGCTCCACGCGGAGTCACAGCGCCGAAAGAGCTGCAGATAGCCACAGCGGCCGTTGCGCACCGACCCAATCAACTCATATTGAGGCCCTTTTACAGCAACCTCCGTCGCGGTGTCCGCCGCTGGGCGGATCTTACACGGCGTGCCACTCCCGTTACTGCTGTGGGAGGGGCAAAAACTGCAGAGCGCCTCTGCCACCTCTGGCAGGGAATCTTGCAGCGCCACGACGTCCGGCGCCGCCTCCTTGATGGTGCTGCAGAGCAACGGAATGCGTTCGTGGAGCGAGAGGCGACGGCGACAGCGGTGATGTGTGTGGCCCGCACCGTCAACGGACCAAGAAAGCAGCGAGAGAGGCGGAGCCGTCGACGCCCATCGGGAACTCACCGCTAGCACTGCCGCAGCAGTAGTCTCACTATGGTGTGTGTGTCGCGTTACACTGCGCCACGGCAACAGGCGGCGCATCATGAATTAAACTGCGAATAGAAAGGAGAGGATAGAAGAGAAATGCGACGAACGTTCTGAAGCCCGAGCAAACAAGTCAAGCGTAATGAAGGGCACAATGCCCACACGCACACAACGAAGGACACTTTGCTTGTGCTTGCCACATTGCCAGCCTCTCTCTCTCTCTCTCTCTGCTCCATGGAACTTGCGGTCGTCTGATGATCGCCCACACGGAGGCGCGACTCCACACTGATGCTGCCCCCCCCCCC
>NW_008826273.1:8712-9931 GCF_000691245.1 Trypanosoma grayi
TATATATATATATATATACATTACAGAGAGAGAGAGAGAGAGAAAGGGGGTGGGCGAGATAAAGCCCCAGAGTGACGGTCAGCAACGGCTGGGACAAATCCCCCTCCCACCGCCCCACTGCCAGCAGTGCGCAGGGCCACTGCTGCCCCGCCCGCTCGGAAGGCGCACAGAAGTCCACCACGCAAAAATAGGGCATGATATAAGACGACGAATCAACGCAAAGAAAAAAAGCGAAAAGGGAAGGCATGACACAGGAGCTCACTGCCAAGGCAAGCATCCCTCCGCCATCATCCTTCTCTCGTTCCTTCCTTCCTCTGTCCCCCTTTTCATTCATTTTTTTTTATGGCTTTCCCTCAAACAAACGGACAAATAAAAAAAAAAAAAAAACATCTTCCCTCACATTTTTTTTTCTTGTTGTTTCCTGTCTGCCCCCTTTGAGTTGAGTTATTCTTTCTACAGACGCCTTGAGCACATTATTGAGGTATATACATACATATATACCTACGCATTGGTATGCTGATATTGATATTGGTACGTCGATCTATGCGGGACGGAAGCCCACACGCATACACCAACGTGTTGCTTCGCTCTCTCTCTCTCTCTCTCCCGTCACGATCCGTTTTGGTTTTTGTTTTATCTTTGTTCCTCCTCCTTTTTTTTTTTTGCTGTTGTTGTTGTTGTTGTTGTTGTCTCTGTGTGTGTGTGGTGTGTGCGAGATGCCCAACGACCAGCACACACAACGCACACACAACGCACACACACATATACGTACATACGCGCATACGTATATACGAATACGCCGTGGCCGTCACCAACACGAAAGAAACACACACGAACAAAAAAAAAATAGTTATATGGAAGGGCATCACCGTTCAAATACATGTGCGTACAAAACGCACTATATGCGCGTCTACAGGAGCGTTGCGATGTGTGCCTCCAGCTTCTCCGTGTCCTTCGAGAAGTTGCGAATCCCCTCCTCAAGCTTCTCCACCGCCATCTTGTCGGGCTCCCCTTCGAAGAGCTGATCTGGCCGCGTGAACTCCGGCAGCTTCTCGCACCGCTGCGTGAGGTGGGCGGGGTCGAGCTTGCGCGGCACCTCGCCCTTTCCGCTAGCGAGCTCCTGCAGCAGCTTGGGCGAGATGGTGAGCTTGTCGCACCCCGCCAGCTCAAGCACCTCGCCGATGTTTCGGAAGGACGCGCCCATCACGATCGTCTTGTA
>NW_008826274.1:0-7975 GCF_000691245.1 Trypanosoma grayi
TACCCGCCTTCCACTTGACCCTTGTGCAAGCCAAGGCTGCGTATCGCACAGAAGTGCGGCACTCGGGCGCATCCTCCACTCCGCGGTCAGCCCTTTACGTTGGGCAATGCAAAGCCTCTAAAATCATTGCCGGCTCCATCAGGGCCGCGGATTTATTTTTAGATAAATCACTTTCGTATTGGAAACCGAAGGAAAATCGTATATATATGAGCAAACCAAATACAACAGAAAATGCACCAGTACACTGCTACGGGTGAGAGCGAAAATACTTTCTTCCAAGAGTGCGATGCTTTAAGGGTACGCTTCTGTCAAAAGACCAAAACAGTCCCGTTGGACAAAACGCCGCAACGCTGACGGAGGGCGTCGCCTATAGAGAGCCCCGCTTCCCGCACGATATGCAGAGACACGGCGCGAGGGGAATATTCTTTTTGACATCATTTCCTTAAGAGGTTTGTCCACAGGCGCTCGCCATGGCTGGGTAGAGAGCCGGTTCGCCGCCAAGCTCTGGCATAATTACCCAAGTAAGCCCGTGTAGTTGGAGAAGGATGGATTGACCACTTCTTTAACGAGCCCGTTCATTCTCCGAGAGTGGTTCCTACTTTGGCCACGTTGGCCGTAGGCGTGTCCACGCGCGGATGGGGTGCGTTGTTCTTTTAAGAAACAGATGAAGCCTTGACTGCCGGAAGGTGCTGGGGGAGAGAACCACACATGATTTCCCAAGCTGAGGCTCGCCCCGTTCAATTGGCCCTCCGAACATTTCGCACCGAGCCGACCGTCTCTCTTCATATTTGCGTCAACAACACGCCACCTATGGATATCATGCGCCGAAAATGAATACCCACTCTGAAGCGTTAGTGGCGGAGACGGCGTCTAGCCATAACGCTTTGCGAGGGCATACAATTCAAGCCAAATCGCGAGAAAATTTTTCAGAAAACGATCTATTGGACGGGATTTCCAGAGGTCATGGCAAAAATGCCATGGATATCACAAAAGGGTGGTTGCCTGCGTTTGGGAGCGCGGGGGGCGTATTAGAAGGCTCTTTCAGCACCTCCTTTTCGTCGGAATGAAAACTAACCAAGCACCACGTCGTATGTGTTGCTCTGGGGTTTGCCGGGCGTTTTCGATGCTCCCCTTTCCACCTATCTTTGCACAGCTCTCTCTTTTGTGCGGTCCGTGGACAACTCGATGGGTAAAACATTGCACAGGCGGTCGTTCACAATATCCGACCTAGGAGAGGGGATGTGGCATGGCTCTGTAATTCGTGGACGCTCCCCACAAAAAAAAAATCCCCCTTCTCTCTACAGTCAAGGGCAATAAGAGTCCGAACGTCATATCCCCCCATAAAACCTGATCCTAACCACATCATCCGCTATACCAAAGCACCCCTGGCGACCTATCATTTTGACGCCCGCTATGTTCCTTCGGAAGTGATCTGGAAACAAACAGAAAAGAACGTTGAAACACACGTGCGGAACCAAATGATAGAACAGGAATAAACGCAGCAGCAATCGATTTCATTTTAGCACCAGGAAATGATGCACCCTTATATTTGCAGAAGCATATAGGCTATCGCGCTGGGCTCAAGGGCCCCGTGTTCATAAACAACAAAAAAACGATCACGAAAACTGGAGTACACATCAAAAATGAAAATAGCTAAAAAAAGATCCATAATGAAAAGTTTCACACGGATTTCATCGAGGTCAGCGTATAGAACCTTCTCACAAAATCATTTTCTGAAATGCGAGATGTATTTCCTGATCTCTCATTTATGAATCTTACACACTAACTAATCTTTTAAAGCGTTGTCTGGATGGGAATATCCACGCCCGCAAATCAGACAAGACACCACAAAGAGAAGCACAATAATCATAAAACCTCCAACCACAGCCCCCATGGCAATCATGCCTTTGCAAACGCTGGTGCACTCGCTGAGCTGTTTGCCGGCGTCGGGAATCCTGATACTGACGAGGACGGCTGTGTCAGAGCCAGGGTAAAGCGCCCGTGTGGCATTGTAGGCGCTCTGAGTCATCAAGGAGGTGACCTCTTCGGCGGACCATATGTGCTGCAGATTTGCTGAGTCGATGTCCGTACGCAGAGTCTGTTCCACAAATATGAGAGCCTCCAAAGCACCATCAGCGGTCAGTGAAGGGACAGTAATGGAGGTATCAAAGGAGTGTGGGCGATTCAGCTTAGGTTCAATATCCCGGAGAAGCGCGTTTTGTAGAACAGTGGGGCTGCCCTGGACCACCGTGCTCCACGCGGTGCCGCTGATCGTGACAATATGCTTCGATGACGATGATTGCGCGGAGGCGTGGAGCACAGTAGCCAATTGCAACACAACCAGCATCAGAATAGGGCAGAAGTTGTTCATACTTTTTTATTATTCTTATTGGAAATGCGTCTGATGCCCCCGAGGGAATGTCTTGTAAAGAAGAATTAATGGAAAGAGAACTAAAGCATATTTTGGCTCTGCGTTTCATCCCACCGAGTGTAAAAAAAGAAAACCCATTAAAAAGTCATGTGAAGACGAATTATTCTGTTTAGCCGCGCCACGTTGGCCACACTGAGAGCGTTAGATTCCTTTCCACGTGTATGTGCGCATGTGTGTGTAGAGGTATCCACTGGTTGGCTTTAATGCCCTGAGAGCCACCACCAATTGTGGTGGAAATAGTGACGATAGAGACGTGGCACCGCATGCCTCTCTCAGAACAACCAAAGTGGCAGCCGCAGCACCAACGCAAATGAGTCTATAGCTGTTTACACTGCGGTATGCATCTTCTCTTGAGACCAAATGTAACCCTAGGGCGGTGATCGGATGGGAAAGAGGCAAGGGGAACACCAGGAACTGTATCACGCCAGATCTTTGTCTGAGGTGGAAATAGCATAAAGTACACACACACATATATATATATATATATATATAAATAAAGGTGAAGGAACAATATAGAAATGTGTTCTTTTATAGTGTCCTCCCACCACGTGCATCTCTCACATGTGAGCGCGGCAGAAACAATCACGCCTGCGGTGCAACTGCCTTTGCCTTAGGAAGGCCCGTGACCTCCCGAAGGACAGCAACAAGGTCACCCCTTTTCTCACGAAGTCGCTGCTCGGCCGCCGTGCGGTCGCAACCGAGCTCACGCTCTAGTAGCAAGATGTCCTCCTCTACCACGTGAACCTGCGCGAGTTCATCCGCCTTCTTTTTCTCCGCCAGTTTCATCTGCTGAATGTCGGCATGTAGTTTCTGCATGCGCTGTTGTACCGCTTTCTCATCGTACTTGCGCACCTCCACCGCCTTCTCCGCGCGGCTGGAGATCTTGTTCATCGACTCTTGCACATCAGACTGCCTTGTCATTGTTTCTGCAAGTAGTTGAGCGAGCGAATCAAATGACCTGTGGGTGTTGTCACGTGATACGGGTGACCAGGATGCGGAGACTTGCCTTTCCTTGCCCTCTGCACAAGGTTGATTTCTTCAGCGTATTTCCCTCATGCACACGCGTGGGATGTTATAGAGAAAAATAAAGGTGGAAGGAGTAAAGAGGAAAAGTACATGTATACATGTGTGTCTCTCTCTCTTTCTGTGTGTGGGTGTGTGCACAAGCAAGAGAGGCAGATGTAAGTAACCCACAAGAATCCGGTCCTACGCACTCGTTACTGCGGGCCTTTGTATACTGTTCACTTGACAGCGATTGGGGTGATGAATGGAGGGAGGGTNGGCAAAACTGCATTAACAAAAATTCGTAGGAACATAACAGAAACAAGGAAACCAACACCTCTCCGCTTACTGTATTAAACATGGCGCACCTATAGTGGTTCCCAGTATAAGCAGAAACATAAGATGAGAATGATGGTTGAGGCTGCTTTTTCTTTTTTTTTTTCCTTCCCTTTCTTCAGTGCTATCCTTGCACACTTGTACGCCGTTGTCAGAATCTTTTCATCTTCCTTCGCATCGGCACATCCACCAACAAAACAAAAAATTACCCACACCCCTGCGCACTCCAATAAACCTCTCTTGGGCCATCATCTCCCACTTCCTCCCCCATCCTCTCGGCCATCGTGCGTACTGCACTACACGGAGACGCCATGACTACTGCCAAGCCGGCCATGCAACCGCTCGGCGTTGGCGACCAACACCTCTAATGCATCCTTCAACTTAGAAAGCCGCTGCTCCAGTTCGGCTGCATTCGCTGCGCCCTTCCCCTGCCCCAACCGCGACGCCGCACCCCGCGGCAACACAGGCGATCGGGGCACCATCAACGGTGCCAATCCGGCGGGGCTCTTTCCCACCCCTCTCCCCAGCGCATCGGCACCTTTCTTTACTTCTCGCTGCTGCTGCAGTTCTCCGGATGAGTGTGGCGTCGGCGAGCGCCTCTCGGCCTTGACGCGCATCTCTTGAAATAGCGGGAACGGCCGTCGACTACGCGGTGTGCCGAGAGGCGACACGTTAGAAGACGTCTGAGGCGTCGTCGCGGAAGAGCTGCGCATGGGCATGGTGGAGATATAATCCTCTAGGGTGCGCGTAGAGCGCAGAAATGCCTCCTCGAACAACGACAGCTCTCTCCGCATCTCCCGAAACGCAAGGGCCTCCTGCGAGAGCAGAAACGCGGCGATGTGGCGTGAGACAACATTGTGCTGCCGTCGCTTCGCAATGTGCAGCTTCCACGCGCGTTGAATGAGCCGCGCCGCCTGCGCTGGCAGTTGGTCGCACAGCTCGTTGCTGCGGAAGAGGGCGTAGAGGTTGCGCTCCGCCCCGTTCAGCGAGAGCGCCTCGTGCATGCAGCCTACTATCCAGCACAGCACCGCCACACCGAACAGCATCGCACAGACAGCCGTCGCGCGCCCGGAGAATGTCGTGGGCGTCACATCACCGAGACCTACAAGAGATGCGGTGCCGATGCAGAAGTACAGCGCATCCCCAAAGCTTGTTCCCTCCACCTTGGCGTAGTAGCAAGCGAGGATCACCAGCCCAAGAGCGATAGCGGAAACGGTGGCAACCAGGTGTTCCATCAGGAACGTCGTGCGGACCAGGAAGCGGTGGCCGACGCGAATGCGCAGAACACTTGCAATGGCGCGCCCAAACACCGACGCATGCGAGAAATGCGTCGCATACAGCATCAGTACGTAGAGGCGGAGAACCAGCATACCGTCAAGCCCCGCCACCCATCCATTGCACGCGCTGCTGGGGAGCGGCGGACACTGAATGATCCACACCAGCATCTCCAGCAGCATCTTGCCCAGCAAGGGCGAGTGGAAGACACTCACCTCGGGACTCGCGCCCGCCTTGCTGGTGATGCCGTGCGTGCGCGCCTTGATGCGGTAAATCCCGACAATGGCCGCCTCCCCCGCTAGTGAAAGGACGAGGATGAAAGAGTGCGTCACCACTGTCGCGTCGAAGAGCGAGAGGCCGTAGCATATGACTGCCAGGAAGCACATCGCCCCACGCAACCAGCTGTGATTTGCCAGCCGCCGCTCCGTTTGGCGCAAACTACGTGTGCTCGGGGTCACGGGCGGAATGACAGTAGGGACTTGCGGCCGCATCAGCCGCTCCGCACGCTCGCGAAGTTCCATTCCTTTCCTTTAAATATCCCTTGCGTGCTCGTCTGTTCCTTGCGCCTTTACGCTCTATCTCTCTCTCTCTATAACTATATACTCGGTTGCCTTAAAAACCCACAATGCAACGCACACACACGCTGATGAGGAGAGGGCTAAACAACCAAACACAACAGACGACACCTGATGAGTGCTGAAGAGGAACACGACCACGTTTAATAATATATACACAGCTGCTTACAGAGATGTGCACACCCAACCACAGGATTGTATGTGAAACACACGTGTATAATATACAGTCACCGAGTGCAGACCACGTACGCCGCGAAGAGGCATGTGCACTCCATAACAGCTAGAAAAACAAAAAAAAAAAGACACAACGGACGTTCTAAAACCTTTACGCTCCTCTTTCGTTCTTTCATCCAAACAAAAATTCTGTTGAGTTCCCCAGTTCACACTGAGATGCATCATCAACAACATCGCCGCCATCACCCCATTCTTATCCATCAAGAATAGCCACAACAACTAAACCAAAAGGAGCAACAACAAGGAGCAGAGTGGGGCGAGCCTATTCATAAATCCTACTCCAAAAGTGCCAAATTGTGTGTACGTGTGTGCATCGATCACCAATACGACTGGGCGAGACTGGGAGGGTTCGTCACCGCTGTCGCGGAGAGGGATTCTATCATAGCTGAGAGGCGACTGCAGACATTTTCCAAGTCCTCCACCCTCTTCAAGAGACCTTCGGTATCGACATCAGCCGGAGGAGGCGGAACACTAACAGCAGCGGGGCCAAAAAGAGGTGACACCCCCGCTACCACGTCGCTTGCAAACTTGAACGAGTCGATGTCCGGATTAGCATCGAAGATGGCACGCTCCACCTCTTCCCGCGTCGGCTCCCTGTCGCGTCCCCTAACGAGTTTCTCTACAAATATATCCACATCAATCTGCCGCTGCGCTTGTCGTGCCGCACGTTGGGCGTGACGCAGCTGCTCGTAATGCTGGTACTCCGAGAGCCCCGTGGCGGGGTTAATGCTGCTCGCACGGAACCGCTGCGTCGCGTCTACCCAGTCCTGCCGCACACGGCGCAGTTTTGTGATGGAACCCGTGAGGGACCACGAGTAGAAGAGCGCCTTGGCTCGCTGCTTCATCGTTGCAGGCGCCACTGGTGACCTCCGATTGGCACGGCGGAAACGCCAGGCGGTTTGAATCACACGCGCGGACTCGTGCCGCACCATGTTCGAGAGCTTGTGGCAGCGCATTAGCATGTACATATTGTGCTCGTTCGCGTCGTCTGCCAGGGCGGCGGACGACACGACCACAAGGTAGGCAATGAGTATGAAGCTGACGACCCACGCAAGCACCGTCACGAGCCGCCCTGCCGTTGTGACCGGTGTAATGTCGCCGTAGCCAATCGTACTGATCGTCTGAAACGCGTACCAGCAGCCGTCGCGCAGCGGCACGCCCTCCGCCTTAGTGTACATGCACGATATCGCAAGCCACGACAACAGCGTCGTGAGGCACGCGGTCTTCGCACTGCGGTACACCAAAGCGGTGCGAACCGTGAAGCCGATGTTCAGTGGCAGCGCCACCACCGCCGCCATGGCGCGGCAGAAGGAGCGACGCACGTACGCCGCGTTGTGGATGTACACCACCACCGCGTAGAGTCGGATAAACATGAAGTAATTTAACAGCTCGAAGAACGGCCGCCAGAAGAGAATCACCGGTGGGGTCTGTATATTCCACACCACCACCTCCAGCAACATGCGTCCGAGAAACGGGGAGGTGAAGATGTTGCGACGACGCTCATACATGACGTTTGTGAGACTGGTGTACTCCGCCTTGATGGCGTACACCTTGAGGATGATCAGCACCGCCGCCTCCGAGATGCCGAGTATCGTCCAGTCCACGATGGTGTCGCTTCGCATCAGGGAGAGCACGAACACAATAACCGCGAGCAGCGCCTGCACGCCACGCAGCCAGCAGTGGTATGCCGCGAGCAGCTCGAGGCTCACGATCTCTTTTGTCACCACCGACGGTGCGTTGCGGAGCCCAACGTCAATGTAGAACTCATCGCGCAGCAGGTGCTTCACACGCGTGCCCAGCAGCCGCGGCGCCATCGTGACCGCGCGCGTCTTGCGGCGAAGCGCCTTCAGAGTGTCACCATGGTCCCGTCGCTTCTGCTGCTGCCTCTCCAGCGTCACTGGGGTGGTGGTGGTGGTGGTGAATTCTACGGTTGCTTCCTTCGCACCGCGCATTTTTTCTTTTTGATTTCCCCTCTACGTGCGTACGTGTGTGAGTGCGGACACGAACACCACCGTCACTAATAATAACAACAATAACAGCAGCGCCAGTGGTGGGCCGGCTACTGTGCCCCAGTCCGTGCCGTGTCGTGGTCCACCGGCCGAGCCGTTGCCAACACAAGGAG
>NW_008826274.1:8084-9913 GCF_000691245.1 Trypanosoma grayi
CCGCAAAGGCATGCTCGTTGGAGCCGAAGCATGGTCGACAGATTCTCCACAATTCAACACGCAAGAAACGAACAAACTGCGTGGAATGAGCATTCGTTGCTTACATGGCCCCACCAAAACAGCATCAACAAGATAATCCCATGGATGCTCAAACAAGACAACACGCAGGCATCCACCTCCCGTAACTATATCATCCCCCCCTTCTTGTTGTGCTCCGCAAGCCGCTGAAGCTGTCTCTCGCACTCTAGGAGTAGCTGCCGCAGCCGCCCCCTCTCTATTCCGCGTCTCTCTTCGATGTTAGCGTCATCGCCATCACCACCGTTAGCATCATCATCATCATCATCATCACTCGACAACTGCAGCATACGTGTCAGCTCCACCTGCAGCGCCACCTCTCGCTTAAGCGCAGTGACTTCACGCTGCCGCAGCGCCGCATCCCGCTCGAGTGCCTCAATGTGCCGAACCAGAACCGGCACAACGTGCTGCAGCAGCGCCTCCTTCTGCCGCCTCTCCTCCCGCAGCACGTGGGAAAGCTGGTCAATAATGAAGAGGAGGCGGTGACGCTCGTCACCCGCGTATGACTGCGCGAAGGAGTACGACGGGGTAGTGTCGCAGCTGTCGTCCCCCCGCCGTGCCGTGCCGTCCGTGATGTCGACAAGCAGATGCTGCACGCCGGGGTCCGCAACGCGTGATGCTATACGCGTGCGGCACGGCGCCCCCCCAGCCTCTCCTTCCCCCTCCGCTCCGTCACCATCGCTGTTGCCGCCTCGCGCCGTGTGGCGTCGGCCCTCACATGTTGAACTGCGCTGCCGCGGGGCAATGGTGCTGCCCGGAGAGCTCAACGGATACTGAGGGATTTGGCAACTCACTCCCACTTCTTCTGCTGTATTCAGAGTGCAGCCCGAGACATCCTCGCCTTCTGCCGTCAAGCACGATGATTCATAATGCGGCGGCTGCGGCGAAGGACTTGCGCCTTCTTCAACGGACACATTTCTATCCCCCCACTGCTCGACTTCCTCTTCTTCCTGCTGCTGCTGCAACGGACGCCGCCGCCGCCGCCGCCACTCCGCTCGCTGGTGCAGCTCACGCGCCTGCTGCTGCAGCCGCCGCTCGCGGAATAACTCTTCCTCGAGCCCGGCAAAGCGCCGCTGCATTTCCTCAATGCTGACGCACTCATTAGATGAGGTGCCATTACCGGTGCCCATGCTGCTGCTGCCGCCGCCGTTGGCATCCGCCCGTCGCGCATCGGCAATGAGGCGCTGCAGCTGCAGTAGCGATTCCTCCACACTTTCCATCACACAAGTCTGTGAGTGAGAAAGAGGACGTGTACCTGGTACGTGCACGTGTACGCGTGTGTGTGTGTGTGTGTGTGTGGCTGTGCCCTCTCCCTTCCCCTCCCCCTCTGTCCCTCGCCAACAGGGAAAGACAGGGCGCTGTCCATGAGATATGTGGGTGGACACATATAGGAGAACCAGGAGTAAAGAAAACCAAAAAAGAACAAAAAAGAAGTGAATGTTTACGTGGAGATTTGTACAAATGCAGCTACAATATGTGTATGCGTGTGTTCAGCCGCAGCTGCCGCACAGGACTTTAAATTCCGTCGTTATCCCACCCACACACCCCTGCTTCGCCACTATCTGTTTGTTAAAGGAGGAGTGAATAGTGGTAAAAAGTAGTAGTAGTAGTAGTAGTCGAAGAGCTGGTGGTGGCGGTTTTTCTTCATATCTCTTTCTTTCTTTCTTTCTTTCCTTCTCTCCCATTTCTTCTTTTCCTTTTCCTTTTTTTTTAAACGCTTTTTCGCATACGTTGCAGCGAACAGACTGCACTTA
>NW_008826275.1:0-8772 GCF_000691245.1 Trypanosoma grayi
GGTGGGTTCTGCTTCTCCCCGCTCCACCTGCACGCGCGGCGGCGTCGTCTGCATCGCCCGCTCTGCCGCCTCCGGGGTCTTCTGCCTACGTGCCTCTTTAGCCACACTTGATGATACCGCCGTCGCTTCGGATGCTGCTGTCACGCCTGCTCCGCCCACAGCAGCAGCAGCAAGGCTCCCACCACTACCACTCGCACGGCCAAATGCGGCGACTACATCCACCATGGGCCGTGACGCTTGCACGCCATCGCTGACAGACAGCGTGCGCGGCATGCTACACCCACGGCGGTCATCATTGTTGTCATCGCCGGGGTCATAGTAACAGGGAACAAAGGAATCATCCGGTCTCTGCTGTAGCTGTGCCGGCAATTCAGTTTCCTTTCGTCTCCCTCCACCACCGCCCGCGCTGTGTGAACGATGGTGGTGGTGGTGGAGGTGGTGACTCCTCTCTTTGGGGCGCTGCAACGCTCGCTGCAGGCCGATGTCATTCACCAACTTCGGCTGCAGCAAGTCACTCACACGCGGCCCCGAGATCTCATACCCACGGCCACTATGGTCTCCAGCAAACGGGACGTAGGACTCGCCTTGTGCGTCCCAACGCGTGGAGCTGCGGTGCCTCCCACTATCGAATTCATCGTAAGGCCGCTCTGCTGTGTCGTGTTGAAATGGGCGATAACTGCGCTCGTCTAAGTGCCCTGAGGGCAGCGGAAACTGCGGCGACGGATCCCTGCGCATTGCGCCGCCCCTCCCTCTCTCTCTCTCTCTATCTCTATCTTCAGCAATCTAATCTAAGGCAAAGCCTTTAAAAAAAAATCGGTTTGCCGTTAAAAAGTTTCTTCTCTTGTTTCACCGTAGACCAAACACCACGCAACAGAGCCCTGAGTTGTGTGCGTAGATGGGTAGGTGCCTGGGGGAGACGGAGCCGAGATGATGAAGAGAAAGCACAGAAGAAAACCGCATCACATAGTGTACATTAGAATATGAACCCCATCGCAGAGTGCAGCACACACACACACACACACACTCTCTCTCTTTCTCTGGAGACACCGCTCCCACACCCCTTCCCAGTGCACTATATAATCATCCAGACTTTTCAGGCTTGGTATACATTGTATGGTCATCGTTGCATATCTGCATCTCGTCAGTAAGACCGCTCCAGCGTGTAGCCGAACAGTTCCGCATGGTCGCGGTCGTCGGGCCGCCTATACGCCGTCGCCAACTGATTTATCTGCTCATTCGGATTCAGCAGCCGCGACGAGGCGAAGTGCTCATCGTTCCGCATCGCTGCTGGCACAGACCAGCCCACCTCCAGCGCGGATGTCGGCGGCTGCGGGNGACGAGGCGAAGTGCTCATCGTTCCGCATCGCTGCTGGCACAGACCAGCCCACCTCCAGCGCGGATGTCGGCGGCTGCGGGTACTTGTCCTGCGGCGCGAGTGCCTTGCGCGCGTCCAGGTACGTCTTCGCGGCGCTCCCCGGGTCCGCGCCGTCCTTGCGGTACACAATCGTTTGCAGCGCGTCGTTGTGGGCGCGGTACGTCTCACGCTTGTCAATCTCGCGCTGCAGTGTGTTCTCGAGCGCGTCCACTCGCCTCATTTCCTCTGTTCGGTCGTACTTGGCGGACCAGTTGCTGTGGATACGCTGCTCCGCCTCCACCTGCGCGCGCCAGCAGGACGCGGCGACGTGGCTACACTTCATGCCCATCGCCATCGTCATGGAGGGCTTCATGCTCTTCTCGTAGAGCTGCGGGTTGACAGAGGGGCACGCGCCCTTCTTCTTGGGCGGCATCGCTGTACACGCTGCGTGCTCGAGTAGGTATATATATATATATATACTCTTGTTTCTGTGTGTATGTGTGTACGTGCAACTCCCTCCGTGTGCTTGGTTGTATTGCCAGTGTGAAAGAAGGCGAACAGTGTCGGAGAAAGGCGAGCAGGAAAATACCAAACAAAAGCAAAGAGAAGGAAGCACAAGAGCGTGGGCGTTATGTACTTCTCAGGGATTGTACTATGCATATGTAGGGTGAGGGATGTAGTACGCCATCTCTCTCCCACTTTCTTGTTCTTCTTCTTCTTGTTGTTGCTGTTGTTGCAAGTAAATCCCGTCAGCAACAGAGGCATCGTTTCATACTTGCAAAAACACCCCCCCCCCATCAGCCCTCGCACATGACGGACTGTTGAGGGCGCACACATCAGCACACACACACAGACAGACAGACAGACAGACACACAGACAGATACCCCCTCCCCCCTCTCAATCGTTGCGCCGAATCGTGGTGTACTTGCTCGGCACCTCGAACGCCACGCTCGTCTGCCCCATCGGCGACACCTCGTGGATGGGCGAGTAGCCGAAGTACCGCAGCACCTGGTAGCGCACCACTAACTGCACCCGCACCCCCGCAAGCGTGCCGAAGTGCGCATCCTCCAGCGGGTACTTCCGCGCATCATCGATCGCCCACCGCGCCGCCGTCTCGCTGTCTTTGATCACCTCGTCGTAGAGCGTCACCTCATTCACTACGTACCGGTCGGTGCGGTAGCGGCCAATGCACGACACGTAGACGCCCTTCGTGTTCCAGTCCCACACCGGCGCGAAGTTCGCCCGCATCGTGAAGGCAACGAACAGGTGGTCGTGCACCGGCGGCGGATTCTCGCCCTGCGCGAAGATGGCGGGGACCGGTATCTGCAGCAGCTGCGAGTTGGAGATGTTGAACACCGTTATGACCGGCTGCGGCGGCGACGGCGACTGCAGAAACGGCACGAGCGTGCTGCCGACGATGATCACCAGCCCGACAAGGTACGCCGAGAGCGTCATGGTCGAAATCTCCATGATGCGCCGAAAACACGTGTGCATCGCTTCTCCACGATAACCCCTACTCTCTCTCTCTCTCTCCACCCCCCTTTTCCCTTCCGCTTGGATGTACAACTGTCCCGCTTCGACTCCTGCTGATGGAAAGAGAATGAGGAACGCCAAGGGCATGAGGAATGCGTGGACTCCCCCCTCCCCCCTCACACGTTGTGGCACACCACAGCGCCAACGCCCGTGTGGGCCACATGAGAGGAACCAAAGCAGGGAAATGGAACACACAAACAAACAAGCAGGGGGCTGAAAACACAATCATACACACACACACACACACACAAAAGAACAAACAAAACCGGAGGAATGAAACCCACTCCTTTACGGGGCGCTACGCACCGCCTCGTCGAAGACTCTCTTTTTGAAGATTATTGAAGGCAACGCGCAGTTCCTCGTATTGGCGCTGCAGCTGCTGGAACGCCACCGGATCTGCCGCCGTACTTCCCCCTCCTCCCTCCCCTCTTGCTGCTTCTGCAGGCAGCGATGGAGTCGACGCGGTGCGAAGCGATTCGTACGCCATCCGCTCACTCTCCATCAGCTCCTGCAGCATCTTGACACGCTGCTTCAACGCGCGGTTCTCCTGCAGTATGACGTTCACCACTGCCCCGGTCTCCTCATCGGTGTCCGCACCAGGCCCATCCTCTTTTCCCTTCTCCTTTTCATTAGACTTATTCTTCTTCAGAACCTTTCCGCCACGGTGCTTGTCGTCGTCCTGCAGGTGCCGAATCATCTCGTAGCACTTACTAAGCCGATCGTTCTCTTCTTGGCGTTGCTGCTCCAAAAGACACACGGCACCGTGCGCCCGGCGAAGAACATCTGCCACACGTGCCTGCCATCTACAGTCGTTACTCCCTGATGCCCCTGCTCCGGCTTCTGCAGGGACAGGGGCGACACTCCTCAGCCAGTGAAGCACGAGTGCTGTGTCGTCATCCGCGTCGTGCGACTTCTCAACAGTGGCGCTGCTCTCACCACCGGTACCACCACCACCACCACTATTGTTATTCATTGCGGCAACACGCGCAAGCTGGCCACGCAGCTGTGCGTTCTCCAACTTCAAATGGTTCAATTCAATCGCCAAGTCGGCACCCGCGAGTGCAACTGCTGTATCCGCATCAAGCGCATCCGTACTCGCGCGTCGGTACGCGCCAACACGCGGCTCGCCTCTCTTCGGTTTTCCGCCACCCCCGCCACCTCCTTTGGACTGCCCCCTTCCATCCCACGCCTCCCACTCCTGCAGCTCCACCTTGGCGGCGTGCAAGGCCCGCTGAAGCTCGTCCATCTCCTCGCGGTAGGCATCAATGAGGGCGTTGTCATTCTCCGTCTTCTCCATCACCGCCTGGAGGTACTCGCGGAGGGTGCGATTGTCTGCCTCAAGGTTGACATGTCGTGCCTGCGCCGCCTCTGCCCGCCGCCTCTGCACCTCCACCTCCGCCGCGCGGCGGTCAAGGGCGTCCTGCAGCTCACGCTGCTGTAAGAGCCGCCGGTTTTGCAGCTCCACCACCCGCTCCCGCGCCACATCGTCCATGTCACGGTTGCGATTCGTCAAGAGACCGCGTGCCGTTGTGATGTCCGTGGTCACAGACGCAGCCCCCATGGCCCTCCCCTCAGCATTTCCACCACCGTTGCTGCCGCTGCCGCCCTCCTCTTCCTTGGCCTGTTGTGCAGCGGCAGCTGCCATCGCCCGCTCGAGCTCCTTCACCTTGCTTTTCAACACCACGATCTGCTGCGCGCGCCCACGCCAACCCCCACCGCCTCCGCCCTCCGCTGTATTCTTCAACATCGCCTCCAGCTCCTCTGGCGTACCGCCTACCTCCTGCTGCAGTATCTTCCGTAACCGATGCGTTTCCTTCTTTTGCTCGTCGAGTTGTACCTTACTCTCGTTCAGCTGCAGATACATCCGTTCGAGTCGTTCGCGAAGGGCAGAAATAGCTCCAGCAGCGTTGTTGTTCTGTTGTTCTCCACTTTCCTCAGATGCACCACCCTCTGCTTGCTTCACACGACTCCTCGACACACCTTCGCTGCCGCCTTTGCTGCGATTTTCTTGCTGCCGTTCTGCCTCAAGCGCCGCCACACGCGCCAAAAGCTGCCGGTTTTGTGCCTTTTCCGACTCTAACTGCACGCCCAGCTGACGTGCACGCTTCAGTTGATTTAAATACCGCCCTTCCAGCACACCGCCGTCGAGGCCGCCCTGCTCCAGCAATGCGCGAAGCTGGGCGATCTCCTCCTTGTACGGGTCATTGCCGCTCGCCTTGGTTACATCGCTGTTCGGCATGCCCATGAGAGCATAGATGGCGCCCCGCAGCTACTATGGCTTCTGTGATTCCGAATTATCGTGTGTCTCGATGCGCTTCACCTGCAAAGCACAGTGACACCAATTAACATGCAAACGAATCAAAGCAATATCCAACAAAGAGAAGAGATATTGAAAGTAAAAAGAGGGAAATGTACATTGAATACCCATACCATAGCGATCCATCCCTCTCTCTCTCGCGCGCGTGCGCCCTTCCCCCGCCGCCATACTGCCTATTGCTCCTTGTCCCTTGAGCCACCGAGCTGGGCACAGCGTCCAGAGTTATATGGGATACGCACAGCATTCAATAAAACTTTCCCGCATCCCCGCGGTGGGCGACGCATCACCAACAGCACCGCCGCACCTCGCATCATCATCATCGTCCCACATAAAGAACCGCGCAGGTTGCGCCACGCGGCTGCGCCACCACTCCTCCACGAGATACACAACCATGTGCCGCACCCACCACTGCCGCTGGGCAGCGGTTAGTCCACCGCCGTTGTCGGCGGCAAGACGAAGTGGCTCGCCGGAGCTGGGCAACACGCCAATCAACGAGCCAAACATCACCTCCGCACTGCTGCGTGTTGCTGCTGCTGCTGTCCCAACGAGTCTTTTTGCCTGCACCGCCAGCTCCTCCTGCAGCTTCAGCAACGAGACAGGGCGTGGAAGCGCTCTTCCCTGGTAGACAGTAGTGGCTGATGACATATCGACCTGCTGCTCCTGAAGTTTCTGGTAGGCGCTTGATGACTGGCGCGCCGACGACGGCCGTAGAGCGTCGCGAAACGCCTCTGCTGCTGCCTGCACTGTTTCCAGGCAGTCGAGGTGCTGCTCCCACACCCCAAGACGCCGCAACTCCGCAAACAATGTGTTATGAGGCGGAAGAAGAAGCACCAACCCCTCACACAGTCGGCGTGGAGAACCCGCATCATAGTCATGCAAGACAACATCCACCGCACGCGCCACAACCCGGAATGACTCGTCCACAAGCTTCATGACTAGCTGCGGCAATCTGTCATCATATTCCCCGCGGCCCATATTCCAATTAGCCCCTTCACCATTATCCTTGTTGTTGGCGCGCTCAGAAGTATTTGCAGTTCCATTACACAAACCAACGGTGACACGCAATCGGGCAACGGTCTGAAACAGAGAAGCCAACTCATCCTGTGCCTCCGAAGAGAGCTGTGTGCCGCGTCGCATCACAAGTGCCTCCAGCATCATAACAAGATAGCATTGCACCTCATACAGTTCGTTAAGCACGGCCTTATCACTTACGCTGCCCATTCCACCAGAGACATCTGCATTCACATTGTCATTCAGCTCGCCATCACTCTGCCAGACGAGGGCCAGGCGACCGTCACTACGCCACTTTGTCTGCCGCTTCATCACCTTATTTGCGATCTGGCACCCCTCCATGAAGACAGCGTTACAAAAAGGCGTCGTTACATGGCTGCTGCTGCTACCGCCACTACCTCCACCACCACCAATGGCAAAGGCCAAGGGTGAAGATGAGGAGGTTTGTGACAAGGACGACAAGCGCAGCGTCGCCTTTTCCAGGAACTGCGGGTACTTCAGCATGAGGTGCGTGAGCCCCACTGCGGAAGGTGTGGCTGGCAGAACACTGAGCGAGCGGAGGCACCACTGCCCCAAAGTCACGACCGTGTGCTGACTCAGCGGCCCCGCACAAAGGATCATGCATGTCATCACAATGGTGTTTGGCATCGTCACCGTGGGTGGCACCTTATCAGGGAAGCGCCACTGCAGTGCCCCACCGCCAGCGGAAATGTCAGTGCCGCTGAATAGTGGCTGTAGCAACACCGTCGTTCGGAAGGATGAGGATAAGGACGCCGCGCGTCCCATCGAGGCGACGGAGCGTCCTGTGGCAAGCGGGGCCTCGTCCACAGCTGACGCTCCGGCGGATCCACATCGAGCGCTGCTAAGGGTTTCCTGCAGGTGTGCGTTGCGTTGATGCTGCTGCTGCAGGGGCTGAACAAAACTTGGCGGCACCGCCACCGGGGAGGAAGGACCGGCGGAGGAATCTGCTTCTCCCCCACTCGGCATCTGCGACGGTGGCTCCCCTGCTGCACTTCCGTTGGCCACGGCGCTTGTTGCGTCCGACAGCGGCAGCAGCTCCGCCATTCTCCGCTGCGCGCGCAACTCCTCCTCCGCCCGCACTGCGGCGTGCAGGCTGTGGTGCGTTACGAGGGCGTAGGCGAGCGCGACGCTCGGCCTCCAGAGCTGGGGCATCTTAGCCAGGTCGAGGGCACGGCGACACATAACGGCCCGCGGCGCGCTCGGGTGCAGCAGCTGGCCGGCGATGAGCGAGCCGCAGAGGTTCAGCGCCCACACTGGGTCGTCAATGACGTCAAAAAGCGATATTGCCGTCGTTGTGAGGCGCTGAGAGGCGCGCAGTGTCATGGCGTGGAGTGTCACCTCCATATCAGCCTGTGTGCTTGTAGATGCGTTGCTGCTCCGCCGTGTCTGCTGCAAGACGAAAATGGGTGCTGCCAGTTCCGTCAGCCGCACTACTACACGCCTGGCGGCAAGGCCCATGGCGTCGCCGTGGACACACTCCTTTAGCAGTGCCTCCAGAAGTAGCGGCAGAAACGGGGGGTACAGCTCGTTGAGCCGCGCCACTCCTGCAGCAGTGTGCAGCTCCCGCGGAAGGAGCTGTATGCTTTGCTGCAGCTCCGCCTTTGTATCGGCATCATTGCCGCTGTTGCTGTTGTTGTTGTTGTTGTTACTGCTGCCGGCGGCGTGGGCCTTGGCCGCGAGGATGGGATCCGCGAGTTCCGCCAAGAGTTTAGCAGTGCTCACTTCCTGTACCTCTGCCGGCACCCCGCGGTAATAGTCTTCGCAGCGACTGTGGCGCTTCGGTCCAACTACCGCTGCTTCTTCAATACCACTACACCCCTTCCCCGCCACCTCGGATGTTGAAGAGACTGATGTGGAAGAGTCTCCATCATCATCATCAGCACTACTGCCATCATGAATTTCAGTACTACTCACACTGCCGCTTCTTGGGCGGCCGCTCTTTATCCTTCGCGACGCTATGCTCCCCTTCAACGATGCAAAGTGTTCTTGCATATTGGTGGGCACAGTCCGCCCCAACTTCCCATCCTTTGAGACTGGCGACAGCACCTCGTGTGGCGGCTCCTTCTTGCTCTTGCTGTCTTTCTTCTGAGCTGGCAGTTTGGCTTCTCCTTCTTTCAGAACTGCCGCTGCTGACGACGGCAAGGAGGTCTCCAAATTCGTAAACGGCAGCACTAGGGCGCAGAGAATAGCGTGCAGCGGCGGCGGGAACTCCTGTGTCAGCTCTGTGCTACTCGTGACGCTCGTCTCAGCTTGCTCTGAAGATCCACAGGCGCGGCTATCTCTCCGAAACTGGCCACCAGTACCACTGGGTGGCTGCGGGTGCTGCTGTGATTGCTCGTCAACGCTGCGCTGGTGCTGATAAGCCCCGCGGCGCCGCACCTCGGCCGTGTAGCGCAGCAGCAGACCTGGTGAGATGGACAGCGCCGCCGCCAGCATGTACAACCGGTGCGTGGAGGAGAAGGTGCGGTCGTCACACCTCATGCCATTCGCATCAACTCGTGTGTTCGGCATAGAGTACGTGTGTGTGTGTGTGTG
>NW_008826275.1:8907-9910 GCF_000691245.1 Trypanosoma grayi
TATATATATATATTACTCAAACTGCAGCAGACTATGCCGGCGAGCGAGCGAGAGAGAGAGAGAGAGAGACGAGAGGGGGAGAGTACGAGATCGACACCAGAGGCCCCAATAGGCAACCACAGCGGCCACTACAATCGACATTGCATCATGGCCTTCATCTTTTTTTTTTTGGTTGTTGATCGCCAATATTTCGGTAGACATCGAAGGTTTGGATATGTCGTACATTCGCTGGGACAACCAGCAGCAAGAGGATGAAAAGGAGCCAGCATGGTGCGAGCGGACACACAGGATGCAACGAAGCTGAAAGAGGGCACCAAAATACACAAGGAAAACACAGGAGAAACTAATAATGTGAGCACACACGGCGGTTGCCACAATTTTTTTTGTTTCTCTCTCGCTGTCTCCTTTTTACTTCCTTCTTTGTGCGCATTGTGCCGGAGTTGACACGAAAAAACAACAACAACAACAACTGCGAATACTCATCGTTGCTTCTCCCACGTTCTCCCTCTGTTGCTTTTCTGCTCGCTGCATTCACCACCACTCTCCACCCGTGCGAGTGTTAAGCTCTCCCTCTCCCTCTCCCTTCCGCCNTCTCCTGCGCGGGCTGCCTCTGTTGTCGCAGCTTTTGTTTACCTTTGTACATACGTACGCCCCCCCTCCCGCATTCCGCAGTGGTGCAAACGGAGGGCATCATAAAATAAAAGAGATGCAGGTAGGCATAACATGACACAAATGCAATGCAGTGCGTATATATAAAGATATATATATATATATATATCTAGATAGATAGAAAAATGTGTGTGAGTGTGCTGCGAGTACTGTGTGCCTGCACTCCTCTGAGTGACACACAGACACCCAAACGCATACATCGATTCACCCACTACCGACCTCACGCGTTCTCTTCCTTCGAGCGCTGCTGCAGCTGCTTCTTCGCCTTCTTGCGCTCCCGCTCCACTGTTGCAATGGACATCATCTTCAGCTCGTGCCGGTCGTGGATCTCGTT
>NW_008826276.1:0-4982 GCF_000691245.1 Trypanosoma grayi
CCAGCTGCAATCGCCACACCCCGGTTTTTATACGGACACCAGCGTCTCTCGGGAGATGCAGCCCAGTATAGGAGTGGCGCAGCCGGTCGCAGTCACTGAGTAACGGTTCTACCGTTTGCGTAAGCGCTTGGGAAAGTTCATAAAGTAGTACGGACCTTTGTGTCACGATACCTTCTATACAGAGAGGTTGCTCTTCGTTGTTACACGGTGTCACTTCCTTCCTGCGCCCACGTTGGGCCTGCCATCTTTGCAGCTGGAGGCACTCCTGCTCCAGCTTGTCAATCGCATTGTAGTGCATAATGTATCATCTCTGTAGCACGGTGGGGGCAGCCTCGATGCCTAGATTTAGACGGTGTCGTTCTGCCTCCACACGGTCACGGGCCTCTTGGGCCCTGGCACGGAGGACCGCGAGGGCTGCTCTCGACGCACGATTGCGCTCCCAGGCCTTGAGGTACTCCTGTTTCAACGCGTCGACATCACTAGAGAGCGTAGTGAGTTTTGATTTGTGGATTGATCCCAGTTGCCGAATGCTCCCTTACAAAAACCGGCATATCGCACGCGTGGCCTCGTGCTTCGAGGCTGTGTTTAAAGCATTACTTTGCAAGGCCGCGACGGCTGCGCGGAGCCCTTCAACTTCATCCCGCAAATGATGCTCAGCAGCCCTTTGATGGCGCACGTCATCCTGGAGAATCTGCGGTCGGGACCGTCTACCTCGACACTCTCTCACAATGCATTCGAGATCCTTAAAATACTCAGCTGCTCCAGTGATGTGATCAGCGGAGCGAATAGACCGTGTTTGCCTACTACCCTTCACCTGCGCCGCCAGAGCGAGAGCGCCGCGCCGCTCAATCGCGTGGCTCTCATCCGCGGCGGATGGCAGCTCACTGGCTGGCTGCATTGTCGTGAAAACGCCCGTGCGGCGGTTGGCGCATAACACCTTCCCTGTTTGTGCAGACGAGATAGCTGCCCATTCATCCAGCAGCTGCGCCTCAAGCTGCTGCGCAGTTGCTTCGCTCAACATTGCCTCCCATCGAGACTCCAGCGATGGTATTGCATCCTCTGCCGGTACAGAGCAGCATGTGCGCCGAAACACCTCGCCCAGGTGAAACGTAGTTCCTCGGGACGGCGGGGAAACCGTAGATGGAAGACACGCCGCACCGCGGAATGACACAGGTATAATGTTCTGCGGCTCAATCAGTGCGGCTTCTGTCACCCGCACCACCTCCTCCACTGTGACAGGATTGATACAATTTTCACGCATGCCCTTCTGTACATCTGCCACTACGAGAAGCTCCATGTGGTTCGCCACAAGTATGTGTGGAATTCGGCGTAGGTGGACAAAATTTGGCCACCACACCTCCCAGAGATGCAGAAAGGACAATGGGTGAGCCGGGGAGAAGACGAGCGTGACGGTATCGGCCCCGATAACGAGTGCCTGTGGTGGTGCTGTCAAAACCTGGAAAGTACTGCGCAGCATCAATGTCGTTTCTTTCCCACTTGTTTCGCATGACAACTGCAGTGATATACTAGAGGAGCTCTCGCCCAGCTGCGCTAAACCTGCTGCACGTCACCGGTTGCGCATGTAATCCACCAGCGCGGCTGGTGAGGCTAGGGGGTCTCCTGCCACCACGCAAGTGATGCGTTGATGTCGCATGGTCATTCATGCACACACGCAAAGAAAGAGCGAACTACCCCTGCATCCCTACAGCATGCCCGAAATGTTAGGAAGACGTGAAAAGGAGGAGGAGAGAACAGCATACATGGCGCTTCCCTAACTCTTACGTATTAAAAAAAAATAAGTTTGTGGATTCAGCGCACAAACCGAAAACAATAATAACATAAGACAGAGACTGGGCACACAGAAACGTCTTTGAATGAATTAGTTTCTACAACGCCCCATCCCGCCCCCAACCCCCCAAACCCACCCCACGTACGCAGACTATATGTGGTTAAATTTCTATGCCGTTTTTTGTTTGACCGGTCTGTCCGTGGCGTGGTATGAGCTATCGTTGGTGCGCTATGCGAGTTGCTCGTTCACCAACGTCTCAGCTTATTCGGTTTCCAAGCGGGATATCGCGCTTGTGCAGTTGGTTCCTTTCGCATTTTGTTTAATTGCAATCCACCCACCACAGTTGGGTGACTTGCAGTGGCATTGAAAAGGTGGCACCGAATCATCCATAGAGAAGCGGTAGTCTATCGTAAGCTCCTCGCCCTTCGTGATATACCGAAGGGCAAGCATATTGAGTGAGCGATTCGGGCCAAACCCCATGTTCGGACTGCAGGAGTGTTTAAATGTGCATCCAGTGGACGTTTTAAGATCCCACGTGGCGTAGTAATGCCCATCGGCACCAACGGGCCAGGCGTTGTGCACAAACGGGTCGTAGTCCTCTGTACTCCACGCAGACAACACGTGCGGCTTTGTGTAGAGACGAACCCGTCGCCCTTCGCCCTCAAAAACGAGGGTACCTGCCGCAATGTCCTTCGCAGCGCACATGTAGTAGCCACCCACCGGGTCATACGCGCAACGAAACAGTGGCTGATTACACATGCTTCGTCGCATGGCCTCATGTATCTGCAACATCGCAAATTCCCTCTGTTTGAATTCGGGCGACAGCCGCAGGATCCAATCAGCAGAGCCTTCTTGACCATACGGGTACATGATGCCACAGTTGGGGTTAATCTCTAAAAACACAACCGTGTTGGTGGCGCGGTCGATACGCACATCGACGCGACCGTACCCCACACCCCCCATCATGTGGCGAAACGATGCCTCAGCGATGTGTATGATATCCAAAAGAGCGGGGTCGTCCGCAGGCACGACTCGCCACTCCATGCCCTCGTACGACTCCCACTTGAGGTGGAAGTGCTTAAAGTCCTCGCCCTCCGGAAACCGCACCATGACTGGGGGAAAAACGCGGATGCCACCGGGGGCTGTGGCATCAGCACACACCAGCACTGTTGCCTCGTCGCCGGGTATAAACTCTTCCACCAGTGCAGCCTGGTACTGCTCAATAAAGCGAGCCACCCGCTCCACAAGCGCATCCATGTCCTGCACTTTGCAGGACTTGTCCATGCCAACGCTGCTGTAGCCAGAGACATGCTTGATAATAAGAGGGAAGCGCAGTGAGGCGCATAATTCCTGCGCATCGTCACCCGCCTCCACAACAGCGTGCCGCGCCGTCTTGATGGCGCAGTAGTGCGCCACCCGTTTCATCTCCGGCTTTGACAGCTCGTAGTACTTGGAGATGGCGCCGGTGAAAGGAACGCCGAAGCTCTCAAGCGCCTGCACAACATCAACACCAGCCTTGTCCTCATCAATAGCNCCATCGCACTGATTGAAGAAGACATCAAAGGCGCCCGACTTTACCAGTTGTCGTATTTGACGGTACGTCGTCGCTTTCTTCACGTACACGAGAGTAAAAACGACATCCTTCGCATCCGCCTTCGTGAAGTAGTGCTGTGGTGTCTGCACAAGCTCCCCCTCATACGCCTTCAGCTCGCTGTCGGAGCCCTCGTACGAGCACACCAACACGCACACACGAATGGGCGCACTTGGCATTGATGCACAGACACAATCGGGCGCGGGCCACACACGTTCGCTCTCTCTCCCCTCCTTCCCGCCTTCGATCTCCCCTCGTTGCAGCAAAGAAGAGGGTCTAACAAAGCCAAGTCAAAGAGCACAGGAAACAAAGGAAAAAGAAAAATAGCAATCATAGGCACAAAGCAAACATCATGACAACGAAAGAAAAAGACTTGCTCCAGCACACTGTGGAGGCACCACACTTACTTAAAACCGTTTGCCGCTTCACTTTGCACTGGACCTGTGGCGTGGATGGCAGCAACACACAGAGAAAACAGCACAGCCCTAGTCGCGTGGAGGGTCGACCTCCTCCTTCGGCTGCTGTGCGTCGTGCTCGCTGAGGACATCTGCCCGCGTGAAGACGACGCCGCCTGCGCACATTGGCAGCACCACATGCCGAACCAGCCACACTGTCATGAAGGCAAACACCGCGAATGGGATGACGTACTCACGCAGCACGAAGACAGCAGTCCCCTCGCCGGGTATCCTATCAGGAGCCATTGGCGCTATCACCCTGCGCACACCGCTCACGGCTGTGTAGCAACATGTCCACGCATATGCGCAAGCCAAGCCAAAACAAAAAAAGAATTGTACAAACAAACAAAAGAAGAAGAAAAAAAAGTGTAGGAGAATATAGAAAGGCACAACCGCGGTTGCAGTTCAAATCACCACAGACGGCATTATAAACCACTCCGCCAGTCATCCACCAGTGCATTTGTCAGCTCGACTCTGTGCGTGCGTGCATATGTCTCTCTACTCTTACGACCGCGTCAAGCTGCCTTTGCCGGTGGGCACACAGCACACGTGGCACAGAGGCGTACTTTCCACTACGCCTTCCCCTAGTCACACCGAGAAGCTAGTTGTTTCCTTCGCGTTTCTTTTTCTTCTTGTTTTTTTTTTTTTGCTTCTCACCTGAAATCCCCCACTCAAAACCCAATAATAATTTTAAAAAAATTTTTTTTTTTCGTCATCATCTCTCCAGTTTTCTTTTTGTTTGTTTTCTTGGTTTTCTTCATCATCTTCATCTTCCGCGTCCTCGTCACCTTACAGTTGCCCCGCTTTGCAGGCGTTCTATTTTACTCCTCAATAACGACACGGAAATGCGTCGAGCTGTTCTTGACCGCCGTCGGCTTCACCACGACTTCGCGCAGCTTCGGGTTCTTCACCAAGGCATCATGTGCCTCCTTGATCACCCACGCCCGCAGCGGCATACCGTCCTCCTCCGGTGTGTCGTTCACCTTGCCCATGCAATTCAGGAGGTATTCATCGCTCGCGTAGTCCTCGCTCGTGATTTTGTTGAGCGGGAAGTTCACTTCAATGATCGCCGGCGCCATTGTTGTGTGACAGTGTATGAACAAAACAAGTAATCAAATAATGTATGGTCTATGCGTGTGTGTGTGTG
>NW_008826276.1:5228-7848 GCF_000691245.1 Trypanosoma grayi
TTTTTTTTTTCGTTCCCGCCACAGCATCGCTGTGGCGACGATAATTCAGCACATGGCTACCACGTCATTGTGTCAAAGACACCGCAAGCCGTCCTTGTTTTTCGGCAATCCTTTGGCAGTGCAAACGTTGCGCACCGCAGGGCAGCGTGGCCCTCTAGCAATGCGTTCTCCACGTGCACCTCCGTCAGCGCCAACGCCGCAGCCAAGCGGACAATAACGTGATGGTTAAGCAATATAGCCGAGGCCTGTGAGAAGTGCCTCATCGCCTCCAGTGCGTGCAACTTCCGCTCACTGCGCTTCACGGCGCCCTGCGCGCGCAGCAGCAACAACTCCGCATACAGGTTGTGCGGGAATGTGTCATCCGCCGTGTACACCGCCCGAGCCATCGCCAGCGCTCGTTCCGCCAGTACCACCGCGGCGTCCCGGCCCTTCTCTTGCGTGTCCTCGTCGACCAGAAACGACTCGCCCTCCTCCTCCATTGTCTTGCAGCAGCGCAGGAGTGCTGTTAGGAGCATTGTCTTTGCTTGACGCAGCGGAATCGGCAGGTACGGTACGCGCCCCGGTGTTCGCCTACCCACCGCGGCGTCGTAGACGTTGATAGCCTCCTCCCAGCTGGATGTCGTCTGCAGCGCGTAGACGGATGTGTCATCCAGCCACTCCACCTCCGCCGAGTCGGCCCCAAACACGTCAATGAGTTTCTGCCGCAACTGCGTAAGCAACCGCCTGCCATTCGCCGCCTCCATAGCGGCAATTAAGTGGCAACACCGAAATACCGTCTGCAGATCCGCCTTTCGCGCCAAGGGCTGCTGTGGCCATGAATTCGCGTCGTACATCTCAAGCAGCTTGGATGCCAGAAGCCACCGCGGCTCTTTTGTCCTCACATGTCTGCTTGAAAGCAGCTGCAGGGAGGTCACCACGGCCTGACGCTCCAGTCCCTTTCCATCCATCACTAACTCCTCGACGAGGGAACCAACAAGTGGCGAGGTGCGCACAACGTGCCGGAAGGACTGCAGCAGAACGACGAGCACCTCGGACTGGAGGGAGCGTAGGGTGTATGTCGAGCGGAAAATCGTCCAAACCGCCTCACCGTGCGATGCGTTGCCTGCCGCATTACATGCCGCCATGACGAAGGCGTACGTTTCGGCGGTAGGTACGAGCGAGCGGAACGACGCGTCCTCGGCGGAGGTGTCCAGGTCGGAGAGAAGCGACACCGCCATCGACCACCGACCAGACGCCGCAAACGCCTTCGCGAGGCTCTCCGCGTACGCACAGCCGTCCTCCCCGGCGATCAGCAGCTGCTGCGCCTTCACACGCTGGCTGATCTCATTTGCCTTTTCCCATATCATCTTCTGGTGCGCCGGGCTCACGGTGCACCGGACGTGGTGAAATGTGTCGGCGCTTCGCCATAGTGCGTCTAAAGCGTGTGTATGAGTTGTCAGCGTCAACTCGTATCCAGATGCAAGGGCTCGAGCGTACAACTCCAATGCCCGCTTCCAGGGGCGAGAACCACCAAGCCCAGTCTTATACCCTGTCATGAGGCCCATAAGACGATCTACCATTTCCATGGGCGGCGGTACCTTGTGCTGCTCCTCGCTGTACTCGTATAGATGCACGGCGGTCGACCAGGTGACGTCGAGATGCATCAGATCAGCCAACGTCGCTGATGATACTGTCACGCCGCTCTTCCGCATTTGGTACTCCACCTGAGTCACGGTGTCGTTATCGGTGCCCTCCTGAGAAAATCCCAGAAGTTTGTTGTATGACGAGCCGCGTTCCGCCCACCGCTCTGTTGTTCTACAGGTGTAGTTCACAAATGTAGACCGCTCCTCTTCTGAGAGTCGTTTCCACCGATCGCTATCGGAGCCCACAGCATCCACTAGCGCGTGCTGAAACGCCGCGTGACCCACTCGCTCCTCCACATGGTGCTGGAGAAGCGTGGATGCGAGAATTTTGAACGTCGCCGCTGTAGGTGTCTCGTCATCTGTCTGAAGGAGGACCTGAAACGCCTTCATCGCATCTGCTTTCCCCGACGAATGCTCAATTGCTCGCCTCACCTGCCGTGTGAGACGTGTCTCGGGTCCTCCGCGGGCCAACGCCTCGCGGAGGGAGTGGTTCGCTTGAATAATGGAATCACCGCGGTCTGATCCAGCAGGAGCGGTGGAATGGAGCGATCCTTCTGTCCTCTTGTGTAGCGAAAAGGGGGGACGCCTGGCGTCGTTTCCCACCGGTGATGCGGCCATAGCAGCAACTGCCGCTGCAGTAGGTTGACTTTCTGCCTTTCTTGTGCACTGCCACGAACGAATTTGTGCTTGTCGTCGAAGGGCACGAGATAATTTCTCCACAGGGCGCCTGGACATCACACGTAACTAAATAGACTTGCTTTGTGCAACACAAGTCAATATGACAGTAAGAGCATGGCGATGAAGAACAGAACACCCACCCCCCTCCCCTCCTCATTCCTTTAAGAAACCACGCATACCCCTTTGTCCTCCTCCTTCGATGACTGCAACACTAGAGTCAATCAGGCAAATCATCTGCTGTTGCGACATATTGCAGCAGCACTCTGAGTCTTTTATTCAGATTCTTGGTAAACGCATTATTATATATATATATATATATA
>NW_008826276.1:7961-9861 GCF_000691245.1 Trypanosoma grayi
TCTGCACACATGCCGCCCAAGAGCCGAATTGTATGAGACATGCCAGCCACTTTCTTCTGCATCTGAGCGATACGGTCCGCGAAAACGTTCACTGGCACCAATGCAACTTCTCCATTGTCATCACCAACCACCTCATTCCACAACTCTAGGGTCTTCTCCACCATGAACGGCAATGACCATGTGAAGGCGTTGATGAGGTTGGGCAGGTAGTAAGGATGGGGGCTACTATTGTACTGGCGAATATTCATCTCTTTCCCGTGAATGCGTACAAAGGAAGCACGGTTGTCGTAAGTGTCACAGTAGTTTGGAGCCGAGAAGACGCAGACGATTGCAGGCACACCCTTCTGCGAGTGGCGGTATAACCGGTATCCTTCACTCTGCGCCTCATGGCCGCGAATGATGCCAAGCAGGCCATTCTTCTCTAGAAAGAGGCACGCCTGGTCATGGCTGTACGTGTATGAGCAGCCCCGCACGGTGTTGGCGACAAATAATGTGCCCGGCGGCAGGTCCACCTCCTCCTGCTCCGACATCGGGTCCGCCCACAGCAGGTCGCACATCGGCCCAGACGACGGGGGCTCGCGGAAGCGGTGGATAAGATCAATGTCAGCCATGTACGTAATCTCCGGTGAAAGACCGCCGTGCACACACATAAAGCTATCATCCACCACACACGCGAGCGGGAAGCAGTCATAGGCCGCCATGATCTCGTTGTACAAGGCCAACGAGTACTTGTACTCCGCCTCACGCTTGAAGTTAAAGTACGACGTCAAGTAGCGAGACTCATGATTGCCACGTAGCATAAAGAAACGCGTCGGGTGTCGTATCTTGTACGCCATAAAGAGAAGAACAATCTCCATGCCGAAGTTTCCGCGATCAGCGTAGTCGCCAAGGAAGATGTACTGCTGCTCCCCCGGCGCGCCACCAAGTTCAAGCAACTTCAGCATGTCGAAGAATTGCCCGTGGAGGTCACCGCACACAATAGCGGGCCCCTTCACATGGAGTAGATTTGGTTCACATTTCATGATGGACGCGCAGCGTGTCACAATCTCCAGCGCGTCTTCCATTCTCAGCAATCCCTCGCGCGCAAAGTGCACCTTGATGTTGTCGGTTAAGGGCATACCGTTCGCGTCAAAGACCAAGCGGTGCGGCAGGGCCTCCCAGTTGGGCGGATTCACACTCTCCAGCCCTCGTTGAGTGCGCAGCATTCTTTCAATGCGCCCGTCTGTCCTCAACCTGTCGTAGGAGCAGCAGCGTTCACTGGGGGTCGTTTCAACGGTTTCAGCCCCGCCCATCCTGAGACAATATCGATAATGGTTTTGTATAACAAATATATATAGATAGATATATATTAGTTGCGTGTGTGTGTGTTTCAGTAAAAATAGGACGGCAGCCAATATATACTCCCTCAACTTTATGTGTTCTCTTTCCTCGACCTTCCCTTCACTTTTCCGTATGGTGCGTGTGGCTTCGAACAATCTCCGGCACAATCGCCACCACTGCACTCAAGCAGTGAAAACAAAGCAAGAACAACACGAACAACAGAGGCAGAAGCAACTATCAACTGTATGAAAGGGTAGAAAAGGGGCATAACACAGCTTGCGCTGAGGCAACTTTTTTAAAAATTCGATTCTCGTTCTTGTTCTTGTTTGTCTGCCTCTGTCAGTGTGGGTATGTGGGCGTCTCTGCCCACACGCACACGCCTGTTTCACCAACTCTGCACGCCGTGCGTCTTAGTCACTGCCACTCAGCGCGCTGGCAAACGATTCCTCCGAGTCCGTGCTTTCAGCACGACGGCGCTTCTTTGCCACTTTGGACGGCTTCGCGGCCGGCCGGCGTGCGAGGGCCTTTTTCGGCGCTGCCACTCTCCGCGCCGGTGCCTTGAGGGCCGGCCGCTGCGCGC
>NW_008826277.1:0-9845 GCF_000691245.1 Trypanosoma grayi
TTATTACTTTTCCTTAAAAAAAAAAAAACCTAATCCCTCTACATTCTTTTTTGTCGGAATACACTGGCATACTATAACTAAGGGTTGATATACAGATGATTTTTTTTTTTGGATTGGGAACAGCTGAGCATCCTCTGTTGCGCAAGAACTCTTCTGCGGTGATCTACATTTAGGATCACAGTCCACACTTCTCCAAAGCTTCACTCCTCCGCCGTGCGAGAACGACGTCATCCAAGGACACCGTAGAGAGAGAGACACAGGATGCACGCGAGCCTTATGAAAGCATAGAGAGCAGCTCATCGACTGTGGGGCGCAACGCGGGGTCATGCTCACAGCAGCTTCGGACGGCGCGCTCCAGTTCCTTGTCCTCCAAGTCTGTAGGTAATGCTGGTCTCATATCCTCATCGTCCCTCGCAAGTCGCAAGAGAAAGTGTTCATCCGACTCCTCGTATTTTTGCCAGGGGTTGAATCCGAGCAACATATGTGCCATCGTCAGCCCAAAACCATAAATATCCGACTTGTCTGTCGAGTTTCCCATCACGGCCTCTGGGGCCATGTAGCGCGGTGTACCTCGAAGTGTTGCACCTCTGTCAGGAACGCTTCGTGCAAGATGCACAGTACCGAAGTCTCCAAGTTTGCATGTGCCCTCCGACGAGAGAAGCACGTTGTCCGGCTTAAGATCACAGTGAACGTACTTCATGGTGTGGAGAAACTTCAATCCAAAGAGAATATCACGACCGTATTTGCGGACCGTCTTCTCAGGAATCCGACCGAGACGTGAGATCAACTGGCGCATATTCCCCGCAGCCATGTATTCCGTAAATATGAAAAAGTAGCCGTCCTGAATGGCACAGGTATCATAGGCCACTATATTATCGTGGCGCAGTTGAATCAAAGCCTCAACCTCCTGAACCAACGCAGCACCATTCTCTTCGAGGGGAAATACCTTCGTGGCGACAAATGTCCCGCTTGCCGATATGGTGAGATACACTTCGCCAAACTGTCCCCTCCCCAGTAGCTCGTCAGTACGATAGAAAATCTGATGGTTGATATCTTCAATTACCTGTGGTAAACCCTTATTAGGGAAACCGTTGTGGAGTATTTCCTCATCCTGATCGAGCACGTTTTCACTCTCAAATGGTGTTTCCTCATCTTGGACAAAAAGGGAGATAAGAGCGTCCTCACCCTGCTTATCAGGTTTCACTAACATTGCACGGCGACTACTGGAGGACTGGGCATCGATCTGCACCTTTGCTCGCTTCACATCATCGGTGTATTGGCTCCCCATGCTACCACAGCCGCAGCCCGAATCGGCAACGTTGCCGGATCCGTCTCTCATCTCAGTAAAAACCGTATCAAATGAGTGGAAACCCTTCGTCTGTCGCGCAGCTTCGTCCGTCATGTGGCGTTCCAATAGTTCTTCTCCCTCCAACGGGGCCCACAGCAGCTCTTTTCGCCGGTATCCACTTTCAATAAGACTTTGGTTATGTTTGCAAAGCTCATAAAGGCGACGTGCATACCACGGCGCCTCGTCAATAGATGCAAATTTCCGCATAAGCTGATTCACTGAAGCTCGTGCTTCACGTCCCTGGCGCCGAAGAATAAGACTAAAGATTTGTTTGGAAAATGCCTCTTCACATGAGAGTTCACCGTGAGCCGACCCAGACACTTCAAGGATCACGTATTGGAGTGTGACCTTGTAGTAGGGTGAGTAAACCTCGACATTGTCTACAGGGACGGCGGCGATGTTCGATTCATGGGCTACCTGCTGCGTGACAAGGATCGTCGAGCCGAGGTAACGATGCAGCGTGACGAGGCGCTTCGCCAATTGGACACCGTCACCCGCAACAACACGCGCCTTCTGCTCATCTGTACCAACGGTACCAACATAATTCACTCCCGATGTGATGGCAATAGCTACCTTCATGTCCGCTTTCCGACAGTCTTCCTGGATCGCAATGGCGCAATGGCAAGCCTTCTGCTGGTGGCGTATTACCGGGAGGTGAAAGTTGAATGTGACGATGACGTGATCAGTTTCAATTTGATCAGCAACACCGCCGCTGGCCCGTACATTTTTCAAGACAAAGGCTAGAAACTGATCAATCACTGTTAAAGAGTCAGGTTCACCGAGAACGCATCCCTGAAGCTGTGCCACAATAACAGTACCTTTTACACGCTTCAGCTTAGGAGCTTGCCACCCTTCTTCGGAGGCATTTAGCACAACAGCGTTTACATCCGATCCGTCCACAATACAAGTTTCTTGAACATCAGGCGCAGGAGGGTATGCCCCCTCCATTTTATCATCTCCATTCGAAGGTGAGGAGCCGTTGTCAGAAATCCTCCCTTTGCCCCACTCAGGGCAGGCAATGTTCGTCAAAAGCGCCTGTGGCAAGTAAGGCCGGTAGGCCTTTAGATTCATGAGAATTTTGTTAAACTCATCCGACAACATATCGATCCCCAAAAAACCGAATGGAACACTGAAGCCCTGATGCTTACGATCCAGAACCATCTGCATCTTCTCCAAGTCGTACGTCGCGACGTGAACAGCTAGTACAGATACCAGTTCAACGGTCCTCTGAAGCTGATTGATAGAGAACAAACTAACCCCTCCAAGAACGCAAATGGAAACGACCACTACAACCACACATATAATGACTTGGAGTACACTCTGTCGGTCAAGCCCAGTCAGCATCGGCGTAGCATACGCAGCATAGAGTTGTTTGTGTTCTTGAGGGTCTGCCTCGACAAAAAAAAACTCTTGTACTGCTGTCACCAAACCATTACTCTCCACAATTTCGGAGCGGCCTATCATCGGCGCATCTGGTTCTGTTTTCTCATTCTTAAAGAAGTCCAACAATAGCTCTACAATGCTATCAAGGACACCAGCGCCATTCGTGCCGCATTCTACATTCTGCGCGCTGTTGTCATTCTTTGCCCTTCTCATCTCATCCAGGGTGATACCATGGCAAGGTACCCCGCCCTGTTGATTTTGAGACATATAGGAATATGCTAGTATGGAGCCGCTCGCGTTGAATATCAGAGAGTAACTTTCATTTGCCTTCTGAAGAGTCTGATCAAATGCCCGAAACCAATTAATAGTGTAGCCACTTGCCTCACAAACAACAGTGCGACCGTCCTTCTTAAATTGTCGACGATGTGCTACGCCTGTATTTACGACCTCATTGGCAGGATCGGAGGTGACAAAGCCAATGTAACGGCCGCTGGAGTTAGTAGGAGGTGTCTGACTAGAGTTCACCATATAGTTCGAGAGTGATTCAGTTCTTAACCACTTCAAACCGAAGGGGGCCCCGTGACCGTCTTTTAAAACTTCAAACGTATCTACACCACTGTCATTGTTGAAGGAATAAAAACATTTTTCAGAACGGTTCCGGAGAGGCTCACACGTATACGCTAGAAACAGAGCATCATGACATCTGTTTTCTTGCATTTCTACCTCATCACAAAAAGGAACAAAAATAAGGAATTCGTCCACTTCTGGTGAACTCGCCATGCCAAGTGCCGAAAATAGGAAAAATGACCTATTATACGCGTCACGCATCTCCTCTGCACTCGTGTAGTTAGTTCCCATGGCTTGTACATAGTGCAGGAGATTCAGAGAGTCGACCGCCAGCATTGAATGGGCATCACGAAGAATGTTGACAGAACTGTTCAGAACCATGCGGTTTTTGGCTGCCAATGCGATCCGCTGGTTTAACATGTTGTAGCGGTAGCCAACCAAGCCGATAACAAGGCCACTAACAACGCCTAATAGCACGGAGAAGACCAGCACACCGACACAAATCGCACAGTTACGCCGCTTAAGCGTTTTCAAGCTGTCTCCTTGCTTCTGCGGAGGCTTTGAGTACTCTGGTGGCTCAACAGCCTTTGTTACTCGGCTCTCAATTGCGGGTATCCTGTTGTCTGAACGATCTTCGTCATTTGTCAATGACTGGGTTGCACATTCACCGGAAAAGCCGCAAACACTAACTGTCTCATCATAGAAAGCACATTCTTGGAGGTTTTGTGCGCCACTTGGCATCGCAATTGAAGTGTTGCCCTTCAGTGACGTCGACGGTGGCACTTGGGGGAAAAGGGGATTTGCTTTAACATTATTTCTTTCTAGTGCACTTGATTCAGGATATTTCGTTGCAGCATTGCTCACATTCCTCTGAGCTTCAAGCTTACGATCACCCATCTGGCCGTATAGCACAGCCACACTCTGCTAAACCAAACTACAAAGAGGTATAAAAACAAAACAAAACAAGGACAAACAATACATATGTAAATCGCAGATGACGGACACGCTCGACAAGTGCCTATTAGGCACCATCTCTTAGCAGAAAACAAAACCAATAATAATAGCAATAATACTATTATTTTTGTTCATACAGCAAAACTCTCACAAATGAATGTGTGTGTGTGTGTGTGTGCGCCTCATCTCACTTCACGAAAGAGATGCAAGGTGTAAAACCAAGGATGTAGCAAAAAAAAAAAGGATATCAGGGATCAACTAAAGTGTCAATTCTACGACGCCATATGACGGGGCACGATGTGATGGAAAACAAGGTATCCATCGGCATCCGCAGAAACCACTGTAATGGTCTCTTGTTTCACAAGAAGGGCGGTGGCAGCTACGCCAAGGTGATTGTAACCCAGTGGTCTATGAATATTTACACTGCCCACCAGATTGTTAGCGAATCCTGCCGAAGTCAATTGGTAATAGGCCCCATCCACACGGTGTAGAAACACGCCATGCAAGTGGGCACACACCAATATCTGAACACCGTGTTGCTTAAGGAGGGGATGAATATACTTCAGGCCTTGTGCATGGTATTGTAGACTAATCACGTTAATAATGGGTTCGTGGGTCATGACAATTTTCCACTGAGCAGTGCTATTAGCCAAGGAACTGTTGAGCCACGCCTTTTGGTATTCAAAGAAGTGTTTCCTACCAATCATATCGTATGGGTTAGTTGAGATGGTGAATATCTCCACAGTCGTTTCCCCACTCTGTTGGATGCCACTCCGATAAAATGGCGCAGGCATCATCCAATACTTCTCCGTGCGATACAAGTACTTAGGCCACCCGTCGTGATTACCAGAGGTGGCGTAGTACGTCATCTGAAGCTCAGGGAAACGATAGAATTTGTAACGCAGCTCCCTCCTAAACCGTCTATCACGCCGAGAACGGATACCGTACGGATAAAAATTATCGCCAAGAAAGAGACCTATCTTCTGACGGCCACAATATGTGGCATTCACAAGTGTCTTACTGAGAGTGCACGACGTGCATGCATCTAGAGTGTCACCGAAACACCCAATCGGCAAAACAACAAAGTCATACAAATCACTGGTTTCATTGTGCGTTCCCTCGCCTTCCTTTTTACCATAGCAGGAAAACAGCCGCTGAACAGCGGCCGCACGATTTTTGACGTGCGCGGCGGTAGTCAACGTGATGAACTCATTTTCCGGAAACCGTGAGGTCGGCGGCGCAAGGCCCAACGCAGCGTAGGATCTCCAATGTGGCGTCGAATAAAGCTCCTTGAGTGGAGTTGAAATGTGCACCGGCAACGACAAAGTTGCCTTATGTACACTTTCTTGACGCGACCCGACGACCAATAAGAGAAATATGAGGATCAAAAGGATGAGCAACCTTCTTCGCAAAGGGGTCCCTGGTAGCCTCAACAACCTCCACCGTGGCCCGTTTGAATTGGTCATGCCAAATTCATCCGTGCACTACCCGGGAGCGAATGGAACAGTACTGAGAGACTACCCTTTACCTTCGTTAGCCCTCCCCCCTTACAAGACAAATGAGATTGGTAGGACCGAAAAAAGAGCATTTGTTCGCTTTCGTTTTTTTAAAGCCATATTTATATATATTTTTTCTTCTCCATTGAAGAGCATTGCCTGTTGTTTTCTTTTTTTTTTCCTTTTATCTTGCTTTCTTTTGGTGAAAAACAAAAAGAATTATCCTTTCTACCCGAAAAGGATAAAACATATAATTCACATGGACATCCATTCCTTCGTCTTCTTGTGCAAAAGACAGCTCTGCGGTGAGTCAGCAAAACGGATATGGGCCAGATGAAGGTTGTTTTCTTCAATATGTTCCACATGCTCCAAACATACATCTTGAAGAGAAGCAACACAGTACGATACAGATCGCTTACAGTAGCCAAAGGGAAGAACATGCTCATCAGACGACAACACATTAAACCAAGAGAGCAGATGAGATAGGGTCCATGGGGTCAATTGGTTTGAATCTCTCATTTCCTGCAGCGACGTCTCATGCGTATCGCTACGTCCATTACGAGGATAAATATCAAACTCTGCAACCACTTCCTCAGTGAGAAACCTAAACTCAATGAGTGGGAGGTGTTCCTCGACCTCTCGCGGCACCCTGGGTACCTTCTTGCGTTCGGATGAGGGTAGTGCAAGGAAAGGAAGATGGCTTCGCTCGCTGTCGCCATACACTTCAGCAGGGCGGTGCGTCGGCGGCGTTAGGAACCCATGCATCGCGGCGCTTGGCGACACACCCCCATCCTCAGAGAGAGAATCTTCTGTGCTCGATCGGTTTCTGGAACCGAACTGACTGATGCGGCGTTTTGAGATCCTCCCAAATCCTACCCCAACCACAGCTTCCAGGGTAAATTCACCGTTACGAAGGTGTATGCTTTTCACAACACCGTCGCGAAGATCAAGCACGATCAGTGGTTTCATTTGGCCGTCGAAATAGCGTTGTAAATAAAACAAAGGCACGAGGTATGGAGAAACGCGGAAGCTCTGCTGAATTAGAGGAACTGCAACATAAGGAAAGGGCGATGGAAGTATTCCAATGCTCTCAAACGTGCGGCATAAGAGCAACGGCATCGGTGGGATCTCCGCCGCCAGCATCTCATTCTGCACGCGGGAGAGAAGATCCCAAGAACAGCTGAAATCAACATTCCCCAACGGTGTCGCAAGAAGCAGCTGCAGTAGATACGTCCCTTGCCGAAGCTCGAAAACCATGTCGCACACAGAATTTAGAAGACGGAACCGCAAGCAGTCCAATATGTCTCCCAAATAGCTGAGAACAAGACTTGAGATTTGGGGAACATTGAACCAAGACGGACGAATCTGACGCAGCACACGTTTAACGGGTGCAACACAGCGTTCATTCATCTGCCACGGTACAGGTAGTGTCGACATGCTGAAATCACTCTGTTGGGTCACAGGAGCGTAGCTACCTCCTGTTGTCAAGAAGTAACGAAATATGTTGTAATTTCGTTCTACTCGTCGTATACTATTTGTGGTTGTGTCCCAAATAGGTATTGAGGGCCACCCACTAAAAAACTTTTCAGGGTACATTCGCAGGGGAATATATGAGCTTCGCTTCAGATCCACTGAAATATCAATGACGCTAAGTGGTGGGATGATAACATCGCCTGGGTCATCCACAAAAAAGTAATGGCAGTAAACCTTCTGTCCTTCGAGTGCATTTAGCAGTGGACCTTCCCAATTCTGCTGTTCCAGTGCTGCAGGATCTCGCACTGCAGCCACACAGTAGAACTCGATCCTTGGTTCATCAAAGGGATAGCTCTCCCCTTGGAGTCTCTGCCGCAGCGTCTTGCTCTCCACAGGAACCAAAGAGAGGCCCTGTGGGACCAATTGGTGCATAGCAGAGAATATTTTTTGCTTCATTCCAGTGCAAAAACCACCAGGCTCTCCATCACAAAGAACCAGCACCCGTCCCGACATAGTGAAATCATCTGGCAGCCGCACAGGCAGCAACTCTGCACGAACTGTCTGTGGTGGAACCGGTGGCACACACGCCAGGAGTTGCTTCGAGAGATCCTCTTGAATCTCGAGCAAATCCCCGTCGGTGATGCGCACACCAACAACATACTGGTCTACCAAATCATCGTGGCGAACAATATTGTTCTTGCCATCACCCACAGGAGGTATTGAGCCATCTGGGTTACGCTTTGGAACCTCGTGGACGCCAATAAGAAGTCTTCCCTTACTATAGGCATTAAGGAAGCCACACATAAAGCGCACACAATTGAGTTTGATCTGATCAACTGTATCGAATATGTAGCTCTTGTAATCCAGCATAGAACCTTCAGGTTTTGTTAGGCTTGCCATCCATGGGTAAAACCGCACCTCGTCGCCGTCATTATCGTTTGAATCATCACTTGAACGTACAGTCACCTCAACACGTTGTTCCAACAACGTCTGATGGACTGGCAGCCGTGCCGCCATTGAACACGCTTCACGAAACGCTCGCTCGTATGCCTCGTAACTTGGTATCGCCTTACGTGTCTCCAAGTTGTCGAGGATGCGCGTAAAGAGCTTTCGCGCCTCCCAGCGGTGCTTTTCATCTTTCGGGTCAATAACATCGAAGTGCAGACGGTGCATGGTGTTACGAAGAATCAACTTGAGGTATTTTGTGTCATCTGCGCCGTTCTTGAGGTACACCAGCACCTCCATTTCGCTCCGTAGTGATACCTGCTTCAGCAAGTTGAGTGATGCACGCTGGCGAGAAGTGTTGTCGTCTTCATTGCCGTCCGAAGCCAGCAGCTCCTCAAAGGGGAGCTCGCTGTAGCACCCAGAACACATTAAGTCCCCAACACAGGACTCTTCCGGTGCGTCAGTGCGCAGCAGCGGCGGCCACATCTCCGTTGTCAAGTAGCGGAGCATTCGTATCTTCATATCGACCGCACCCTCGCGGACGCCCATGCGCTTGCCGTTCACAATGCTCTTGCCCAAGTAAAGCACTGCCACATGCGTGGAGCTAAAGAACAGGTAGTTCATTAGCGCAGGAACAACTATACGAGCCCGCGCAAGAAGCTCCTGTACCGCAACCTCCCCGGTGCCCTTCGCGTTTTGGTACACAACGAGCGCCTTCTCGGGATTGTGGCAGCCGCACAGGGGCGCAACAAGCGGAAGCGGGGGCAATTTTGCGCCAATATATGTGGCATTATGTGCCATTTCCCTTTATATGTTCCCGGGGACCCCAGAGCTATTTTTTTTTTTGACGTATGTATATATGTTGGTCAATCTCTCCTTCTCTCTCTGTGTATGTGTGTGTAGGTGTGAATTTCTTGTGCTTGTTGTTCTTGTTATCCCTGTCGTGGTTTTTGTTTCCACTGGCTCTCGAGCCGGAAAAGTTAGGCGGGCCTGGGAAAGGGTCTATCAAAACTTGCGCAGCAACACGAGAAGCGACATAAGATGACGAAGAGAGCAGAGACAGAGGAGGGGAAAGGACGCTCTGGGGAGGGACTCAGGAATGATGGGAGCCGCAGTGAATGAGAGCAACAAACACCCAACATACCACCAGGGTTATAGGTGGAAGGAGAAGGAGAGGAGTACGAATACCTCACCATCGTCTCTTTCACAACGAAATATAAGCCGTACAGAAAAAAAAAAAAACAAGAAATTGGAAAACGCAAGTCGTTTTGAATTCTTCCTCGCTTTCGTATCTGCAGGTGTGCGTCTGGGGATAATCGCTTTTTAAGGATGATCGTGCGTGCCATTTTCCCTCAAACAAATGAAGAGAACGACAACGGCAAAAGAAAGGGCTCGCAAGAGTATCTCACGAGGCGGGTGTGTATGCGGCTGCGCGACCAATTCCGCAGAGAGTCGCAGCGGCTGCATCAATAGCAATGGCGGCAAGCAGCACCGCCAGCAACAATAACTGCCACACTAATAACACATGCACGCACAGAGACATAGCTCCCAGGAAACAGCGCAGATAACGAAGAAAGTAGTTGCAACCGGAATCTACAGCGAAAATAAGAAGCAGGTGAAAAATTCGAATGGCACAAGTACAAAAACGACGCGGTACACATCAGTTCCCCCTGGTCTCT
>NW_008826278.1:0-9839 GCF_000691245.1 Trypanosoma grayi
GTGTGTGTGTGTGTGTGTGTGTCTTTGCTTATGTACGCGTGTCCGCTGCTTTTCATGTGTGATTGTTTGCGGTTTTTTGTTGTTGTTGTTGTTGTTGTTGTTGGGTGTGTGTATGCGCAGTCTCCATATGTTTCTTGGTTTATATATTTTTCTCTCCATACAGCTCCCTGCTGTTGTGTGCCCTGCCATCAAGCTGCCCGCACGAGCACGTCAGATGTTGCGCTTGCAGCGGCAGTTCCCGAATCACGTTCGCTTTTGGGTTCCTTGGTGTTGCCTTTGTGTTACCCCCGCCAACCGCTGTACGGCTCTGCATCACTTTTCCAGGCGCAAACACGAAGGACGAAGTTAACATAACTCCAATTTTTTTTTTTGGTTCATTTGTCACTTCCGGCTCCTTGATTTTTTTTTTCGGTTTGTTTTCGGCTCTACTCTCTTCTTGGTCGGTTCAATTCTCACGCACTTCCCCTCGGGGTGTGTTTGCGGTTGTGTGCACGCGTGGGTTTCGATGTGTATGTGTGCGTGTAAGAGGTTTGCGTACGCACACTCGGGCACAGACGCACGTATGCATGTATATATATATATATATGTGTGTGTGTGTGTGTGTGTGCTGAGGTGCGCATCGAGATTCACTTTGCTTTCTTTTCCGCCAAACTTCACCCTTGAGAGAGTGGGGGGCTGCATTCCCTCCAGTCACGGCAGCAGCGGCGGCGATGAAATGCTCCTGTTCTCTCCTTGACACCTTTGCTGCACACACTAAACATATATATATAAGTATACATAAATCCGAAGGAAAGTATCCACCTAGAGGTGATTAACACAAGATTCGGTTCGTCGCAAAAGCAATACAATAGTTTCTGCGCTTGGCAGGAATAATTAGCACAGCAGTTGTTGTGGTGGTTCTGATAAAGCAGAATATTGTTTAGTAGTAGTGTGCATCAAGCACCGGGAAGGGGAGAGGAAAGGAAAGCTCAATTGCGGTGACGTCAAGGATGAGTATTCAGAGTGGCTCTTCTCTCATGGATGGCGATGACGCAAAAACTTGGCAGTCTGCGTTAGCCGCACTAGAGCACAAGTACAGTATCTCCTACTTCCAGCTCCACAACAATCTGATCAATGGATGGGCTGTCGAAAGGAATACGCCGTTGATGAAAGGTGAATCTGAGAACGCCGGGAAGAAGGCTTCCCTCAAAGAGCAGCAGGCCCCGATGCCTCGCCCCGTGACGAGCGGCGGGGGTGTCGGCCTGCATACATTGAAGGAGCTGCAGCAGCCCTTGCGTCAAGTGCCAGTGGCGCGCAGTGGGCATCTTCTTCTTCCGTGTGAAGCCCGTCGTAGTCTCATCCTGCACGGTGGGCTTGGTATTGGACCGCTAGATCTCCTCAACGACACGTGGGAGTATTTGATTGATGAGCAGCGGTGGGTGGAGCTTATTTGCCGCGGCACCGCCGTCGCCACCGGGGTGTTGGAGGGCAGCATGCCACCCAAAGCGTTCGGTCAGTGTGGCGCGCTCTTTGGTGGTGGGCGATATCTTTTCGTACATGGCGGCATCACAAGCGGTGAGAACAACGTGCTGCTGGCGTACCAGCTCGACATTGAGCGGCGACTGTGGAAGAAGCTGTGCCTCGACCACCCGCTGCCAACGATGTGGGGATCAGTGGCGCAGACACTTCTTATTCCTACGCATGAGGGCGACGCGAAAGGGGTAGGTGCCGGGGAAGGTGCGTCGGCCCCGCAGCAGCAACAGTCACGGCAAACCACGGAGGTTGTGGTTGTCTTCGGCGGCATGCAAGAAAGCACGGCCTTCAACAGCACGTACTTTCTCTACTTGTCGGCGCCGCCACTGTCGATGGGGAGGCGGCAGTACACGGAAGATGAGAAGCGCGTGGTGGTGAAGCTTCCGGACGTGGCGCCGCTCACCTTTCCTGGGCGGCGGCGTGCCTGTTCCGCCGTCTGCAAGGATTTTTTCTTCTTTATCTTTGGCGGGCGTGACAAGGCGTGCTTCTACAATGATCTCTGGGTGTTGAACGCGTACACGCGGCAGTGGATCATGGTGCGTGAGGAGACGCCGTTGCAGTGGATGCGTGCTTTCTTCCTGCACCCATTCGACGCAGAGCCGGGGCGCCGCATCATGGACTTCGTGAAGGCCTTGCTGGATGTGCGGCGTGACGACAAGCGATGCAGGCATCCGACGGCGGTGCCGCAGAGTTGCGTCGAGCACAACAGCACCGCGCGGTGGCGCACCGGCGCGGTGATGGTGAGCCGAGGCTCCGACATCTTTGTCCATGGTGGCTTCACCTTTGACACGCAGGGGGCTATTGAAACGCACAAGGACATGCACGTCTACAACTACGTGCGCCACGTATGGCGCGTGGTGAGTATGAGCTCGCGACGCAAGATGCCGGCGTTCCCCGCGGGGTACTTCAGGGCGAGTGCTATCTCCTCCTCCTCCTCCCCTTCACCCTCCCCCTTGCTCTCAGTGCAGGGGGGCGGTGGTGCACCACCGCCCAAGGCGGGCCCAGAGCAGGAGCCAGTTTCCCCGCCCAACTTGGCGCTGGTGATGGACATCGACGCGGCATCTCCAGTGGGGCGCACGATGGCGGCCATGTGCGCGGACCCTGTGCTGCCCGGCTTCCGATTTTTCTTGTTCGGTGGCCGCTCGGAGGATGAGCCGAGCGGCGACCTCTACGATGTGCGCATCGACGTCACCCACCCCACCTTTGACTCCGGAATGACGATGCTGAATGAGAATGGAGAGAAACACCTGTCCAATTCCGATGAAAAGGCGCGCGCAGCTCCTGGAGTCAACGTCCCGGACGCAGCGTACTCTCCAGAGCTGCTGCTGCTACCGTCGTCGCTGTTATCGTCTCCCTCCTCTGCCGCTGCTGCTGGTGCCTTGCTGCCATTAGACAGGCAGCACCTGGGGAAGCGCAGGTTATGGGAACAGGCGACGGACTGGGTGCGGGCGGCGCTGCTGGAGGAGCAGTCGCTGCGCCGCACAATGCAGGTAGTGGTGCAGCCGGAGCAGGTGGTGTCGCCCGTGTGGCTGCGTGAGGCAAGTGAGCGCTGCGGTATGATGCAAAAGAAGGTTGACAAGTTCCACGACGGGCTCGTGGCGTTGGTGTGGTGCTCCCCGCCGTTTCTGCAGAGCGGGTGAGGTGATGCGTGTGTGTGTGTGTGTGTGCGTAAGGCGGCATATGCCACGGGGGGAAAAAAAAGCATTGGGTGGGGGATGAGGCGACAAGGAAAGAGAAAGGAGGTAAATAAAAGGTAAGAATGAAGTTTTTTTTTTTTTTGGTTTCTTGTAGGTTTCGCATTCTTGAAAAAGAGAGAAAAAAACAGAAACAAGGCGAACAGCGATCGCTAAGATGCAGTGGAGAAGGCCTCTCTTAAACTGACGAAGGAGCCAGGAGAGGAGAAACTAAACAAAAAAAAAATTGAAACGAAAAGTATACTCTTCTGCCCGTCGCTTATCGCTGTTGTTGTTGTTGTTTTTTTGTTGGTGGGGGGGGGCACAGGCGAGTACAACGGTTGAAACTGTGAATACGGCAGGCATGCATGCATGGACTGCTTTTTTTTTTGCTTCTTCTTTCCTGGACTGCCGCCGCTCCCCGTCGGTACCTTGTTTTCTCCTCCACTCAGAGGACGTGTTTGTGTGTCTGGAGGTGTGCGGGCAGGGTGCCTGTGTGTGTGAATATATAACGATGTGTGCATGTGTGAAGAAACGTCAGCCCGCCACCAGGAACGAGTATGGACGGGGCTTGGCGAGAGTGCCTTCTTATATTACATGGTCTCTCTGGGTAAGAGCGGTGTGCATATGTAATGGGATCGGCTGTGCCATCTCCTGCTGTGCCCCCCCAAACTCCCCGCTGCCAGTTGCCCTTTTACGTGCCGTGGGGAGATAGAGGGGCGAGGGAAGCGGCATGTTCGCGCACGCGTATCTACGTGCATCAGGAGACGTAGACAAAGAGAGGTGATACGAATGGCTGCGTTGAGACAGAAAAGCACAAAGATGCATACCTTTCCTTCTAGTTTTTGTGTGTGTTTCATTTTTACTTGCTTCCGTGGTTGTGTGGGTGTCTGTGTGTTGTTGTTGGTGGTGGTGGTGCCTCTGCGGCTGTAGGCGGGCGGGGCGCCTCTGCCTTTGCGCCACCGCATGTGTAGTCACAGCGTGGGGAGGGATTGTTGTGAATGGCATGCAGCTTGCTTCATATATTCGCTTTCTTCATTGGGTCTTTCCTTTGAATTGCGCCATCACCATCCTTCCCTCCCGTTTTTTCTTTTCTCCATTTCTAATGTTTTTTTTTTTGGTTGTTGTTATCTTTTTTTCCTTTCACTGTGTGTTTGTGGTGTGCCTTGCCTTCCTTTTCCCCCGCCCGTGTTGGTGTGCGCGGTGGCCTCCCGTGGGGTGTAGGTTGTGTGTGTGGGTGTGGGGGGGGAGGCGCGTTCCTGTGCTGTGTGGAGCCGCGCATGCGCGTGTGCGCGCGGGTATCTGTTGTGTCCCACTGTTTTCTCTCACTGTTGTCCCCTCCTCCTCCTCCTCCCTCCCCGCATGATTTGCTGTGATCGCTGCTGCCTGCTGTGGCGGCTTGCAATAGTGCTCCGTGTGCGACTGCAACACCCAAACAACAGGGAAGAGGGAAGTCTAGGGCGAAACAGAGCCAACAGATTCTTGCGGCATTCATACAGTAAAGAAAGAACAGGAGATCTCAGTTGCTCGCCACCGCTTAGATTCACTCTCAGTTACACATAGTTTCACTTGGGAATACTCGTTAAAGCATTCAGGGGACTGTAGCAGGGAAGAGGCATCGATCGGAACAACACTACGATGGCGAACGGACAGCAGCGAGCACAGGCGGACACTCCGCCCCCGCACTCCGATTTTCAGCCGCGTGATGCCGCCGACGGCGGCTCTGTGTGTGATGCGGAGGCGTGGACGATGGAGAGTATCCGGCGCCTGCTGCGGCGGCGACTCGCCGTACGGCTTTCAGGGGAGCTCCGCCGGTTCTCGTGGGACCCGTACGCCACGTCCGTGCTTGACGAAGATGTGGATCGTGTGAAGAGTTGGTACATGCGCACCACCGTCTCCCGATCCCCCGCTTACCTGACACAATGGCACCAACAGCTGCAGGAGCAGCAACGCCTGCTGCACTACCAATACCCCCAAGATCATCATCATCATCATCATCATCATCATCACCATGGCAGGGGTGGGGCTTCGTATTCCCATCCTCGCCATTATCTCCCTTATTATTATTATCGTCACAATCATCACAAGAATGATGCTTACGCTCAGCAGCAGCAGCAGCAGCAGCAGCGGCAGCAGCATTACCGTGATCAACAGTACTACCAGTATCAGCAATCGCTCGAGCCCAATCATCAGGGAGACTTTTTGATTCATCAACAAGATCAATATCAGCATCGGTAGTAGCTTCAGCGTGCACCGCACTCTTTCGGCTTGCCTGGTCGTTGATTAGATAGCAATGTGGCCGTACCGCGATAACGTCCGGGACTTGTCGGGCGCCGATCTCTACAATGTATGTATGAATGACACCATTTTTTTTTTCTTGAGAGGAATCCTCTGTGTGCTTGCCTTACCACACCCTTTGTTCTTGATGTTTGGCCGGTGCCAAGTAATTATCCTCTACCTTCAGTGAAAGCGCCATGGTGTAGAAACCTGTATTCTCATCAAGAGTAGCCTTTGGAGATGCTTTGCTGGCATATTTAAGCACTAAACCAAATACAAAAGAAAAAAACTGCTCCCCCTTTCCCCCTCCCCCCTTTTTTTTTGTTCTGATTTCCGTTCACTCTGTTACTCCCTGCTTTGTTCCTTCGCTCGCTTGTTCGCTACTGTACCCGACCTCTAGAATAAAGGAGCGAAGTGTGCCCATTCTCACGGCCGCCTCTCTGGAAGCGCCATCACGGTCAAGGGGAAGAAGAAGAAGAACAACAACAACAACAAGAAGAAAAAAAAAGGTGTCGTTGTGTCTCTGTGCTCACTTTTTTTTTTTTTCTTTCAGACGGGATATAGATTTCTTTTTTATTTTGTTTGTTTGTTTTAGAGGCGTCTTTGGAGGTTCTAGCTGTCATTTCTCGTAACAGCGTTGCGTGGGTGTTCCCCGCGTGTTCGCAGGCATGTGCCTGGTGCTCCCTCTCACTGCAGCAATGTGCGTCCTTCCTGTTTCTCTTTTTTCTTTGCTTTGCTTTTTGTTGTTGTTGTTGTTTTCGGTTTTTTGCCGCGCCCGCCCTCTGCAGACCTGAGACGATTGAGTTTTTCAGCAAACGAATAGCGTTCGTCGCCAGCTTCACGCATCGGTTTACTGCATCGTCAACATCGGCGGCATCAACCAATAAGAAGAGCCAAAGAAGAAGAAAAACATAAAGAGAATTTCGCACGAGCTGAGTGCTCCCCGGCATTGAGAAGAAAGCCACACGCATACACATACAATAACCCGCCAAATGCACCCCTCTGCGACAAAGCCCATGCAACTCGCGCGGTCCCCGAGTGCCGTTGAGAGTTACTCATGCCCCCGCAGTCCGCAGCCCCTGTGTACTGGCGCTTGCCCCAGGAGTTTCCAGGGCTCTAGCGTCTGCAGTTCGCCGGGACTGGCGGTGATGTCATCCCCCGGTGGTGGGGGGTACACAAGGAATCCATACTATGCGATTGAGAAGTGGACCTACGATGACTTCGCATCGAGTTACTACGAAAATTTGGGCGTTTATGGTAGGCCCTTTCCTGCCATGGGGTCGCAACCTCTTCGTCAAGCCAACACAGGGTATAGCGCCGCGTCGTCGTCGTCGTCGACGATGGATTCCCCAGAACTCATTGCGGGTTGTCTGAGCACCAACGATGCACGGCATCTGTATCCACAACATAAGGATTCTATGCAGTTTCACTCACCTGGCACTGAGTGTGTGGCTCACACTGGGCCCATTCCTCACAGCATGGACGAATACCATGTCCTCCCCAGCGTCTCGGGAACGCAGAGCGACTTTGCATGGCAGGCCGTGACCCCCTATCGGCTTCCGGAGGCTGCAACAGAAGCTTCTCTACGCAGCAGGCTGAGCCTCGATGATCAATCTGATTTTGGCGCCCCGGCAGCAGTGGGGATGGGCCAATCACAGTTGTTTTCACAATGGAGCTGCGTCGCTCAGGCGTTCGCCTTTCAGAACCAGGGGGTCTCCGACACTCCGCCCTCTGTCCCACGCTGTTTCCTTGGGCAGACAGGGAGTTCGATGGTTCGTGGCCGCCCATGGCATCCACAGAGTATGGCAAGGATGCAATGTGGAAGACCGCCGAACGCTGTGCTCAAGTTCAAGAGGATGTTGCCCCCGCCGATTCCGTACGATATTGCGGTGGCTGTGTTGTCATCCGATTCCCGGTACGCCGAGAGTTTGCTCGTTTTCTCTTGTTTGAATTGGTACAGTCGCATCGTTGCTTTGCAGGAGTTGTACGCTGGTGGAATTCTCAACAAGAGTCCGATGTCAGGCACCAACAACAGGAAGCCGCAGTATTTATTAAAAAAGGCTTGTCCTGCTCCACCGGAGCATTCAATGCGTACAGAAGTCGCAATGCGATGTTGGGTGTGGGAATGCAACGAGTGGTGGGAAGAGGAGTTCGGGAAGAAGAAACGCGGCTCTGAGCGGCGACGTGGTGCTGCTGGTGGTGGTGTTGGTGGCATTCGCTACAGGTCGCGGACCTACCCCAGCAACTACCAGTGGAACGCCGACAACAACAACGGTGGCAATGTCAACGTCAGTGTCAGCGGCACAAGCAGCATGCACTTCGGCACGGGTGATGAATCTTCACGGCGTGGTGGCCGCTACCACCACTGACCGTGACTGGTAATAGTCATTCCTGCAAACTAGCGGTGCGTTTCTACAGCCAGTTTGGGTTCTGAAATGTGCAAAGAAAGATAGTGGAAGTTATTTGTGGATGTCCATCTGCTCAACCTCCACACTTCCCTCAATGTGTTCTCTTTATTTCTCTCTCTCTCTCTCCCTTTCTGCCGCGGCACAAACAAACAAGCACACACGCAGGTGAATTCGGTATCGTGCGGATTATTTTATTCTGCTCTTGGTGGTGTTTTTGTTGTCTACGTGTTCCAGCATACTTCTTTTTTTTTCTCGCTTGTGTACTGTGGGCAGATGAAGGAATGCATGAATGAAAGCAATACGCATCCCTGCGAGTGTTGGGCTTTCACTATATTCATTATTTTCTTCTCCACCGTATTCTGTGCGTGCTTGCTTCTGCTCAGTTTTTTTTTTTCGTTTTGTTTGTGTTCTTTCTTGTTTTCTTGTTTGTTTCTTCTTATGGTGTTCACTCCCTCCTACTTCCTGTTTTGGTTCTGCCACCCCGTTGTTTCCTTTTCTTTTTTGGTTTCGTTTCCTTTTTGTTGTTGTTGTTGTTCTTTGGTGTGTGTGTTTCTTTTCGTTTCGTTTTTTTGTTTGTTTTTGCTTCTCTCTCGATCTGCCCGTCGCCGCCCGCACACCGAACACGCGGGTGACCGTGCGGCTGCATACCCCTGCGGTACGCGGGTGTGGAAATACACGGACAGACAGATGAGACATACATGAAAGGTAAGGAGGGGGACCTGTGGCGGGAGTCGTTGTGCGTGCGGGTGCCAGAGGGGGCGGGGGTGCAGCGGCTGAGCTCTGCGACCCATAGAGGCTTTTTCTAATGTTGTGGTTGTGGGTGTTTTTTTCTTTTTTGGTCTGCAGCGGCAGGTGCGAGTTCTGCTGCGCGTGCCTCTCCCCGGTTTCATTCGTGCCATCGCTGCTACCGATGGTGCCTGGGGGTGCCCCGGCTTCTCTCGGTGCATGTGCGTGGCTGTGACGATGGGCTGGGGGAGGCCAGCGGCGCCCCTCCATGCGCGCAGACAGGCAGGCGGCCTGAAGCAAGTGGGGTGCGAGGGACAAGCTGACGGGCGTTTGTGTGGCCCTTGTGGCACACACGTACACGGTCTGCGCATTGCTTTTTGCGTGCGGCGTTCTTTCCATCTTTTTTGTTGCTTTTGTTTTTTTTTTGGGGGGGGTTGTAGTGGGAGGTTGATATATATATTGATTCGACTATGTTTTCTTTTTTCGCGCGCTCTCTCTCTCTCTCTCTGTGCGCATACGCCGCCACCAGAAAGTGAAACAAAAGTGAAATAAACTGGACTGAAACGAAGGCAAAAAAAAAAAAGATTACGAAATAGGGCCACGACGGAGTTTATAAAGAAGTTGTTGTTGTTTTTTGCGGCAAAGAGAAAAGAGGCATGCTTTGTGCCTCTCCCTCTGCGTGTGTGTGTGTGCGCGTGGGTGTGCTGGGGGATGGAAAAGCGAGAGGAGAGCATGTTTCGCAACAATGCATTTCAATGGAAGCTGCGGCACCCCAGGTTGCGAAAGGTCTGGGAAAACAAGAGGCATGCGATTCCATATCGCTAGTTCCCCTCTCTTCTTATATACGCTTTCCTTCATATATATATACATATATATACGTTTAGTAGATATAGCAATATCTACTATATCTTGATTCTTTTTTTGTTTTTGGTTGTTGTCTTTTTTTGTTTTTGTTTTTTTTTTTTGTCCACTCAGGCCTCAATCTTTATTGAACTCTTTTGTTTTCTTTCTTTTTTTTTTCGTTTTATTTCGCTTTCACTCTCTGTTATCTTCTCTCCCTCGTTTGCTTTTTGCACAACAGGTGTGTGCTAGAAAACTCCTTCGTCATATCAATTTCACATGCATCGGCGGTGCGCCGCTTTCTTTAGGTTGATTTCTTTCTATGTGTTGTAATGTTTTTTTTTCATTTTCACTACTTGGAAAAAAGGGGAATTATTGTACACAAATACACACACACACACAC
>NW_008826279.1:0-9775 GCF_000691245.1 Trypanosoma grayi
TATTCGGCGCTGCTGTGGCTGCTGGTGAGCACCAATCCTGCGCGCAGGACGGCGGCTTGTTCACCGAGGTGCTGCGGCGCATCTTCGCCGCTACGGAACTTGATCCCTGCGTGGCCATCAGCGTCGTTGAGTTGCGCCCTTCTTGCGATGTAGGAGACTCACTGCAGCATCAGCAGCAGCAACGCTCTAACACGACGGATACGTCACATGGGGAGGAGGACACTTCAGTGACTGACGCAGCGGCGATGCCAACTGAGGCCATCGACTTACTTGGACGCACCACCGACCGCAGTTCCCCCACTGGCTGCTTCATGGAGGACTATGCGGATATACCTGCCGCCCGCTACGTCCGTTGCACAGCTGTCGCGGAGGTCCTTACAGTGCTGCACACAGCGCTGCGCTACTCGCTCGCGTGGCAGCCGGTGGGGAACGCGCTGGCGCAGGGTTCAGCGGATGTTTTCGGGGTGCCGGACACGCGGCCAGACGCCGAGCGATATCGCCGTGTCAGTGAAGCAGGGGAAGAAGAATTAGTGCACCAACAACGCTGCGAGAGGGCCGAAGGATGCCATTCCGCTTGGAGCAGTGAGTTTCTGCGTCCAACGGCTGGTGCGAGTTCGCATGTACTCGTGACGCTTCTGCTGCGCTTCGGTAGCGGCACGACGAGTGTGTGGCGTCTGTGGGACCTCGCGGGCCCGACCGTCTGGCGCGATGACGGCAGTGCCGCCTCACGCATGGCCTTTGCCACCCACACGGCAATCTCGCAAATGGCGCTTCGCTACCGCCACCGTGATCAGCTGCAGGGAGGGTGGTGGGTCGCTGACGCAGTGCCGGAGCGCATTGAGGATATCGTGCCGCTGCACTGGCAGAGTCAGCGGCAGCCGCACATCGATGCGGGACTGGACAAAACTACCGCCATGATAGAGGCTGTCATACAGCACTCCTGTTCCTCTCTGTTGTGGATTGCCTCGCTGCGCTTTGATGCGTGCTATGACGATATCAACGAGGACGCCCTCGAGGCAGCGTCGTCTCTGCTGGCGGGCAGTGACGGTACCAACGGCCACGTGATTTCAGAGCTGCGGCGCAGACGGCGGCAGGAGAACTTGGGTGCCGCTGCTCGAGTGCTGGACATGTTTGCTGTGCCCTTTTCCCGAGAGGCGTCGCCGCGGCTGGTGCCATCAGAGTGCGCTGGTACTGGTGAGTGTGCGGCGTTGCCCACCGCCGCACTGACGCCGAGAACGCCGCGTCTCATGTCACCCACGCGGGAGCCACCGAATAGACCGTTGACAGCTGCGGTGGACTACTTGAACGCCTCTCTTGCTTCTTTCGCGGCCGCCGACAACAGTCTGACAGCAGCACACCTTGACGCCTCTGGTACTTCATCAGCGTCTCCTCCTTATGCGGCGGGCGCTAGCTCAGAGGCCGCCACCGCCGCGGGAGTGCTGCGGAGCACGTCGCCAGTTGCTGGCAGCTCTCCTTGGATGGTATTCGTTGGCAAAGAGTCCTGTCAGGAGGCACAGCAACAGTATCATCATCATCATCAGCAGCAGCAGCAGAAGCACTGGACACCGCCACCTGCTCTCTCACATCTGTCGCCGAAGCGAGACGCAGTGTGTGTGCCCAACAGGAGCCCAAGCGGGGCGTCGCCGCTGTCGCCGCCGTCCGTAACCGGCACGGAGCACCCCGAGAGCACTGTGAAGGACCGCAGTAGCAGCAGCAGCAGCATAAGCGGTAGGAGGGGGAATCTCTTGTGGGACACGACCGCCGACGAGGCGGGGGCGCCGTCCCTCGTCCCGCTCCCCGAGGGGGACGACGGCAGCGAGCACGGCAGCGCGGACCAACACACGGGCTCGAGGTGGCGTGAGGGGGCGGCGCGTGTGCCGAGCGATGCGCCCGCCGATCTTGCTAGCATCGTGCGCCGCCTGCTGGAGCGGCCGTTGGCGCAGCTCCAGGAATTCTCCCTGCGCCACCAGCAGGAGTTGGCGCGGCAGCACCACCGCGTGGTGGCGCGGCTCAATGGGCTCTTGTCCTCCGATGCTGCGACGCTGGAGGAGCTGCAGCGACAAGTCAGGGGTCTCGTCGTGGAGGAAGAAGAGGCGGCTGCAAGGAGGTCGCGTGTGAAGCACGACACCATCCCCCGCGACAGCGACAACAGCAACAACAACAAGGACAGCAATGGCGGCTGTAGCCGCAACAAGAGGAACACTAGGAGGCAGGGCACAACGCCGCTGGATGTCTTTGGGCCAGATGCTTCTCTGCAGACATCACTGGAGCTTGAGCTCAGCAACTGCGGCAGCAGCAATATCGGCACGCGGCCGTGTGGGTGCGACAGGCTGCAGCATCGCAAAGTCCCCGCTGTGACGCATACGAGACAGTTGATTGCTGCTGAACGGAAGATCCGCTTCCTCGAGCAGCAGCTATTGCGTTTAGAGCGTGAAAACAACGATCTACGCACAGACCTCTCATTCGCTCGCGTTCGCGGCGGCGGCGGCGGCGGTGCTGCTGCTGCCGCTGCTCCTTCCGCCTCATCACAAGGCCTTGAGAGTGTCTTCAACGACATTTTGAAGCGCTGCAGTTCACTGTACGAGAAGAAGGCAGCGGAGGCGGATCAACTCCGCGGGAAATGTGACGCGGCGATGAGAGAATTGCAGTTTCTACGCGCACAGAAACAACAGTATGGGCAGGAGCAACAACAACAGCGGCTGCAGCAGCGGGAACGTGTGGCCCCCGTGGAAAAGTTGCCTGAAAAAGCGGTGGCGTACCGTGAAGCCAGTGGCTTGTTCACCAATTCGACCAACAGGCTCCCTGAAGACGCCAGCGACCGCAGTCACCGCTGCAGCATCAGCGTGACGACACCGAACAACTCCTTCGTCTCATCACCCTCCGCGCACGCAGGGGATTCAGCCACCATGCGATTGCACAGCNGCGAGCCACAAGGTTCGCCACGAACCCCAACAGCTCCACGCCGCCGACGCAGCAGCAGCAGCAGGACGCGGTGAATGGCTTTGTGCTGTCCATTGATCGCGGGTCGGACTTCTCTTTGCCTGTCGCGGAGGACGGAGACAGCGTTTTCGCCGGCGTGCGTGCGCTGCGTGAGGCCGCGGGGGCGGTGCGTGACTCGGCGCTACGCGTCGTGCACGTTGCAAGGGGCGCCGTTCACGCAACACCACCAGCACCAGCAGCAGCAGTGGGTGCGTCGGGGTGTGGCGCCGACCTCGTCCGCCTTGGCGACGCTCTCGCCACCTCCAATGCGTGTCCTGCTGTAGGTGTGTCGCCGCCGGATGTGCGTGAGGCACTGGCGCGGGCGGAGGGTGGCGTCTACCGTGCGGTGGCGGAGCTGCAGCGTGAGGCGGCAGGGTTGCAGCACGCAGCCGTCGAGGCGATGTCGCGGGAGCGGCAGCTGCTCAGCCGCGTACTGCTGACGTAGCTGCAGCCACCGCTGCTGCTGCTGTTGCTGCTGCTCATTTTTGTTTCCGATGGGCGCGAGGCGTAATTGCGTAGGATAGAGAAGACCAAGGCTTGGGAGGGGGAGGGGAGTAGCCGCAACGTTGTTTTTGATTTGGGCTTAGATGCGTTAGAGAGCTGTGTCTCTGCCTCGTGTACACTATTACTGCAGCAACCAATGGAGCTTTTGTCTTGTTGTGCAATGACGGGAGGGAGAGAGAGAGAGAGAGAGTCTGTGTGTGTGTGTGTGTGTGTGTGTGTGTGTGTGTGATGGCACGGGGGGTGGGCGAGTGGGTGGAGTTGGCGCCACTTATGAGGACGATGCTGCTGCTGCTGGCGGCGATGGATATTCTCTCTCCGTGCGTGTGTTGGTGCAGTGCGGTGCGGTGCATTGCATGACTCCCTGCGATCTCTCTCTCTCTCTCTCTCTTTCTCTACTTTTCATTCCCCACCACCTCCGCGCAGCGCTTCATAGACGGCAAGAGCAAAGAAGGGGCCGCCTCAGCAGCAGGAGAGGGAGGCGGCGATCGGGGTGAGGCGAAAAGGGAATCGTAGCACATATCTATACGCAGGTCTAGACCATCAGCGCAAGAAGAAACTAGAACATACACAGAGAAGGCGAAGGAAAGGGAGAGCGTATCACTCTGTATTGCTGTACCAGTCACTCACTCCCTTTCACTCTTTTCTACCGCGCTATGACCTCATACTGCGAGGTGTGCCGTGGTCTTTTTGACATGCCACACCACCACTGCCAAGAACAACACCAGCGCCACGACTGCCGCAGCGGCAGCGGCGTTAGAGACAACACATACGAAGCGGCGCCGTCCATCCGCACAAGTCTGACACCACCAGCCGCGCATCAGCGTCGCCACGGCAGCAGCAGCCGCTGCAGCAGTCCTGCATTCGCTGCTCGGAGGGGCAGCAGCAGCAGCAGTCCCGCTTTTGCCGTTGGTAGGAGGTGCAGCAGCAGCAGCCAGCGGCTCCACCGGAGCGCCCAACGCCAGGCGTCGCCGTCGTCGTCATCACAGGTCTCACTGGCCGCTGTGCAGGAGAGCGCCTCGCGGCGGCGAACGCCGTCGCTTCCGTGCGCTGCTGCTGCAGAACGCGACACGGTGAGCTCGCTGCTTCGTATGGGTCCAGCCGCATGTGCGAGCGAGTTGGTGCGCACTCCCAGCCGATGCCGCCTCTCGCAGCAGCAGAGCCGCGGCACACGCTCGAGCCGTCGTTGCGTGCGAAGCAGGAATCATGACGACACCATTCACGGCGACATTGACGATACTACCGGACACCATCACCACCAACACCGTCGGCGGCGGCAGAAGCAGCAGTCCCAACACAGGGAGGAGATGTTGTCGTCAGGGTCTGGAGGGGCAGCTGACGCCCACATGGCGCAGCGTTTGGAGGGCCTGCAGGAGACACTGGAGCGCATCCGTGAGGCGGTGCGCCGCGACACTAACACAGACATTCAAAACAGGCCGGCTGTAAATGCGGCTGATCTTCCTCGCCCTGTTGATGATGATGATGATGATGATGATGATGGCGGTGGTGGCGGTGACAGTGTCAGCGGCGAGGCGTTCCTGGCAGCCCCCTGGCGTCGGGGAAGCAGCGGCGCCGAAGAGGCGTCACCAGGGCGCACTCCCTACACTCCTGCAGGCGATGCGGCTGCTGCCACTGTTGATGCAGTGCTTGCTGCAGATAATATCGATGCGCTGCCGTGGATCCGTGGGCTCAGTTTTGCCACCGCGCAGAGCACCCCACCATCCGTAGCAGCAGCAGCAGCAGCAGCAGCAGCAGCACCTGAGACTGTGAAGCTGCGCACCGATAGCAGGCATGGCGGTTTCGTGCCGCCGCCACCGCCGTCATCATCGTTGCTGCGGCACGACAGGGATTACACGTCGCGGCAATGCGTGCCACTCTCGAGTGCGGGCCCGCCTCCAGCCGGGGCACACGCAGCTGGGACACAGACGTCCGACTTTCAGACGTTGACGTCACCAGAGGGTGAAATCTTTCAGTCACCATCCTCTGTGAGCCCGAGTGGGGGAAAAAACAACAACGACAGCAGCAGTAGCAGTATCGGTATCGCTGCGCACGCCAGACACGACACTACCGCTCCATTGGTACATATTGAGACGCTTCGCGGGGGCTTTGTGGAGCTCTGCGGCGCCGTGCGAGAGGACCTGCATGCGTTGCATGCTCGTGTCAACGATCTTCAGAAACAGCAGCAGTACCAGGAGCAGCAGCAGCAGCAGCTGTTGTCAAAGAGTTTGTTGAGACAGCAAGGAGCCGGAATACAAGACAAGGCTGCCGACACGTTGGAGCAGCCGTCTATCGCGCACGACAAGTTGCTGGCCGAGCTGCAGCAGTACACCGTCTCGATGGTACACAAGGTGCTGCAGCAGCAGCAGCAGCAGATGGGGCGTGTCGTGAGTGCCGGCGGTGCTGGAACGGTGAGCACGGAGCCGGTGCCCTTTGCTTCCGCCCTGTCGTCTCCACGGTACGCCAATCCCACAGGCGACGTGTACGGCCTGTCGCCAGAGGCGCTCGACGCACACATACGTTCAGCCGTCCGGTGTATTCTGCACGAGGACGAGTTTCGGCGTGAGGTGGAGGGAATGTTTGCGCAGCAGCAAGGGCTTCGGCGCGACATGAAGACATCACGGCGTGAGTGGGGCCGCCGCTGCGACGCGCTGGAGGAGCAGATCGCTTTGCTCGCGGGGGCCGTGCAGTCAACACAGCTTGACGTGGAGGAGCTGCGAATACAGCCCGTGTCACCACCACCACCGCAAGCACTGCCAGCCGCAACATCAGCAGCAGTAGAAACCGCAGCACCACCGCCAGTTCCTGTGATGCCGCTGACCGGCGCTGGGGAGTCGTTTATTTCCCCCCGCACATCGAAGGCCGCCGTCGCTGCTATGGCGCCGGAGGTGTGGGAGGATCGACTGCTGCAGCGCGTGCGGCGACTCCTCGTGGGCGTGGAGGAGCGGTGTGTGCAGCGGGTCCGCGGCGAGGTGATGCAGCCGCTTCTCGAGCACGTGCGGCGGCTGATGTCCGCGCACCAGGCGATGATCGATACCGTCGTGGAGAACCGCTGCGCGCAGTTCGAGGCGTACGTCGACCGCGGTCGCCACGGGTGGGAGCAGCAGGTGACGGAGCTGCGTACACGCCTCAACTCCCTCCGCGGCGACGTGCACAGCGCGCTGCGGAATCTTAGCGAGAACCTTAACGTGGCGTGCCCAGGTCTGTAACGCATTGTTTAAGTTTGTTTGTGTGATTGACTATATATATGTGTGTGTGTGTGTGTCTGTGTGAACTGCTGTGGTGCTACGCCAGGTTTCTACTCCATAGATACATAACCGCTGCGTGCTGATTGGATTTCACCACGAGCCCGTCTGACACCGTCTTCTGTTTCACCTTTTGGGCTTGGGCTTGAATGCTGTTTGCACCCACTGGCTTCTACACCTGTTTCGCTACCACCCATGCCTTGTCTGTTTTTCTGCTGCCGCTGCTCCTGCTGCTCCTTGCAAGGGTGAGAGATGCACACCACGGCTTTGCGTCGCGTTGCCGGTGTGCTGTGCCGCACACGGTGTGCGTTCTACAGCAAGGGGCTAATCACCAGAATGGTGCGCCATCCTTTTCCTCCTGCTATTGCTGCTGCTTCTACTGCAACTACTAACCCCCGTGCGTGCTTGGGCATTCCGCGAGGCCCGCTATGCTGCCAGCGGCGCGACCAAAGCGGTCTGGAGAAGCTGATGCAGGATCGTAGCGACCCATACCTGCTGCCCATTCAGGAGCTCGACATCCCACGCATCGCCGCCATCGCGCTGGAGGAGGGAAAGGAGCTGCAGCACCTCTGGGATGGGCTCACTGCCCTCAACGCCACACTTCGCATGCAGGTGGAGGACGGCGCAGCGACGAAGGAGGATTTGGACGCGGCACTGCGTTTGTACGCCGAGGTGATGCGTCACGCACCAACAACGATAGCAGCTGCAGCAGGAGCCGAGGGCGCAGGCAGTGGCGGGGACGCTATCCCAAAGTCTCTCTCAGAGGACGAATGGCGGAGGGAGTGGGAGGAGCCGTTGCGTGAGTTCCGCATCATCGTCCGCGCAGGTGGTGACACACGGATTCCGTAGTGTCCTTGCGGCCGTTTATTGCAGACTCCTCGTCCTGCCTCTGCCATGTATTGGAAGTGAGCGCTGGTCCGTTTCTTCTTCTTCTTCTTCTCAGCAAGTTCTATTCTTTACTTCCGCCTCTTTTTTTTGGCAGCAGTAACAGTAGCAACAGCAGGGGTCATAGAGAAGTGTGTAGATCACTGGTGGCTCATAGCGCGATGGCGAAAACAGAGGATGCTGAGGCGATGTGGATGGCCGCACAACTCGAGGCCAACATGCACCTCGATGGAGTGGACGACGTGGACGAAGAACTGCTGCGCGATGTGCCGTGCGCCAACGATGCACTGCCGCCGCAGGAGGGCGTGACGATGGGGATGCCGCTCGGGACGACGTTCTCGGCTGTTGCTGGAGCCTCTGCCTCCACGTGGGACGGCCCATCTGGTGTGGCGGCGTTGCAGGCAACAAAAACTACAACAAACGCACCAGAAGCGGCGACTAAAGGCGTCTGTGCATTCCCGCCGCTGTCGCAGATGAGTTTTATGCTTCGCGGTGACAACGGCGTGGTGCGCTGGCTGACAGCATCAGGGCTAGAGGAGCGGCGCGCCTCACGAAAGCGGGGGAGAGAGGCGGGTGAGGGGGCCAACGAGCCGGAATGTGATATGGAGAAAGCGGAGGAAGAGGAGGAGGAGTTTACGCTGAGTGTGGCGCGGGATCTGCGCAGGATGCGCAGTGGCGGCGGGGGCGGCCTTGGCTATGTGAACGTCCCAGCCCTTCTGCAGGAGCTGTACGAGGAGGCTTCAACCACTGCGGCTGCTATTTTGAGCAGTGGCCTGCAACAGGAGCGACAACAGCAGCAGCAGCAGCAGCAGAAACGTCAACAGCAGGAGGGAGACACGCTGTGGGTGATCAAGTACAGCCCTAAGCGGTTTCGCGATCTCCTCAGCGACGATGCCATCAACCTCAAGCTATTGCAGTGGATGAAGAGCTGGGACGCGTACATATTTCAAGACACGTCATCAGCCAGCGGCACGGCACCAGCAGCAGCAGCAGCAGCTGCTTCCCTGCGCCCTGACGATCGTCTGGCGGTCTTAGTGGGCCCGCCTGGGGTTGGAAAGACGACCCTCGCGCACGTGCTCGCCGTGCACTGTGGGTATGAGCCGATTGAGATCAACGCGAGTGTTGACCGCGCCGCGTCGAGGATGGAGAACGCCATTCAACTCGCACTTGCGCCAGCACGTGGGCGGCGACGTGCGGTGCCGTCTGCCTCTTCCGCTTTGGCCGCAGACGGTGGTGCTGCAGCAGCAGCAAGAGAGGAGGAAGGTACATCACTTGTGGACATGCTGTTGCGGCCTAAGTGTCTTATAATTGACGAGATGGACGGCATTGCTGCCAACGTGGCGACATTTCTTCTGCAGCAGGACATCCATTGCCCGGTGCTGTGTCTCTGCAACGATTACTACGTGCCGTCGCTGCGGCCACTGCGGCGGCAGTGTCAACATGTGTACCACTTCCCGCCCATCCGTCCGCAGCGGCTGCTCTCCCGCCTGAGCGAGATCACCGAGCGTGAGGGCTTAGCCGTGAGCCAGGCGGTCCTCGCGGATTTGGTGCAGTCCAGCAACGGTGACGTTCGTTGCTGCCTGAACACGCTGCAGTTCCTCTACCGCCATGTCTCGCAGTCGGCGGAGGCAGTGGGAGCGTTGCAGCTGATTCGGGAAATGCATGGCAAGGACAGCACACTCGGCCTCTGGGAAACCTGGAGGACCGTGCTCGAGCGGAAGGAGCGAGGCAGGTACATTCAGCTTCTGCGCAAGGAGTACGGTATGGACTACGAGGCGGCGGTAATGGCGGGCAGCAAGAATGCGTCCGCGGCCAACGGGGCAGGAATAGTGAGGGCGAGTGGCCAACACGAAAAAGAACTGCAGCAGCACCAGCAGGGGCGCGTTACGTTGGGTTTCCGCGTGGATCCTGGCCACGTGTATGTTTCCCGTGTGGTGCAGCAGTGCGCTGACACGAGCACGCTGCTCGACGGCCTGCAGGAGTACTACCTGCAGCGGCCGTACGCGGACTACTCGCTGCGGCGCACCCGCGACATGGCGGACGCCTTCTCCTTCCAGGACCACCTTTCCACCTGCGCCCACCGCCACGCCGCCTCCGCCGCGCTGATCCCCTTCGCCGAGCAGTACGCGCACACAACCGCCGCTGCCTGCTTCAGCCGCTGCAGCACC
>NW_008826280.1:0-8311 GCF_000691245.1 Trypanosoma grayi
TGCGTCGAAGCGACTCTGACTGCAGTATCATGCTGGCGGTGCGCCACGTGCTGTTCGGTGTTGCCCTCCTGCTGCTGTGCGGGATTGTGCCAGCTGTTGGGGCGTCAACTGACAAATCGAATGATTTGATGGCTGCTCTTCGGTCTGTAAAGGAAATTGCAAATGGTGCAAGAGAAACTGTGAAGGAGGTAAGGCAGATTGCAGAGGATGTAAAAAAAAGTGCGGATGATGTGACAAAGGCACTGGATGCCGCAAAAACTGCAAAGGTGGCGGCGGATGCGCTTAAACAAGAAGGTGAATCTGGTGTTAATGACGATAATGCTGCTGCCGTTAAACAAAAGGGGGAAGAGGCGGCGACACACTTAAAGAGCGTGAAGACACTTCTCACACTGGCGGTGGGATACTTAAGGGAAGGAGACGCCGCGAGTACAGCAGTACATGAGATGGCCGGGGCGGTTGGGACGAAAGTCAAAGGGAACTTGCAGTTTGGGGATGCCTCACTGACAGAGAAGGTGCAGCTGGTGGCGCAGCACGCAGAGACCACGTTGGCAGCGTTGGCGGAGGTAAGGAGTAAGCTGGGTTCTTCATTAGAGGTCTTAGTGGCCGCGTTGAAGAGTTCAACAAAGGCAGAGTCACACGCCGAAACGGCAAGAAATGCGGCGGATCTCGTGGTGGTTGTCCTAACAAGCAATTTGAACGGAATGGATACAGCTGGCAATAAGGAGGAAGCAAAGAAGCACAGTGTGGACACAGCACAAAGCGCAAGTGAGACACTAACCAGAACAGAAACTGCGAAAGAGACTATAATTTCGCTGCACGACACTACGAAGGCAATTGCTGCAGCTGAAGAAATGATGAAGTCTGCGGAAGCTGCAGAAAAGGCTGCAGACGATGTTATGGAACAACACAAGAAAGAAACATTGCAGTCAGAAAGCATTCAGGAAGGCACCTATGCACACCCGCCGCGAATTGAGCACGACAACACGAGGCCTGTTCAGGATGAAATGGATCAAGATGATAAAAACGATTATGTGGACCTTGGGTCACGAACGGAAGGGCACGAGGCAGAACAGCATCAAGTAAAACCAGACAAAAAGAAAGCAGTGGAAGCACCTCAGAATCCTCATGTTGGAGCGTCTGAGTCTCCTCTGCTTCCATCGAGCAGCGTTGTGAGTGCCGCGATGGGTGGGAGTGGCGGCACAGACGGCAGCGGCAGCGCAGGGTGGATGTATGCGCCGTCACTGCTGTTGCTGTTGGGTGCATTGATTGGCTGCTCGGTTTTCTGAGTCGTGTGTGGCGGCGAAACGACGATCCCACCGAAGGGGTTACAGTCGGCAANTCATTGCTTCACTACTGCTGTGGGACTAAGGTCGTCCCATGAGACTCTCGACATTATTCATTGGGCTCCATTATGTCGGTGAGGGCAGTGCCATTTCTTTTTTTATAAGAGGGCTTTGGTTTTCGAGGGAGTGTGCTTCATCCCTTAAATATCTTTTTGTAGTTACATGATTCTCCTCTTGCTTGGTGCGCTGTGGCGCATGTTGGACGCATTGTGTGATATGCCGGTGTGCTGGTGGAGTGCCACTCCTTACTGTGTCTCTCTCTGTGTGCGTTATCTGCTCTGTTGCCTTCTTCTTTGTGCATGCCCTATGAGCTCAGTGCGTGTTGGTGATGATGGTGCGCCTCGTGTTTTTTCTGCTGGCCCTCTCGTTGTGCTGCGCGTGTGGGTGCGTGACCGCTGCTCCTATTGCTGCCGCTGTGGCACAGAAAAGCTCGCAGGTGGGTGGTGACGGGTAATTGTGGTGGTGTCCGTTCAAGCCGTGCAAGCATGTCGAAGGGTTGAATGGATGCTTCCGAGTTTTTATAGTTTGTCGGGGCAGTTGCTGGCGTACCCCCCGGAAATCGGGGGAAGGTGCCAACAGCTGTGCGTCCCCGAGACGGCAGCGAAAGTTGGAGTGCGTTTAGGCGGACGCCAGTGGCGTGCTGAGGGACCCGCTCCGAGGAGCACTGCCCTCTGAAAACAACTCCCACTGTCCCACCCTCCCTTTGCAGGGACCGACTGTGGGACCGGGAACTCTCTCGTATGCCTCGCTCTTTCGTCCGAGAGGAGGCGTAGATGGCTTCGAACACCTTTCCTGGCCTTCAGCAACAAGGCGACTGAGTTCTGTCCTGCCTTTGCTGGTCAGACCAACGCGTCCAAACATTAGCCGGAAGGTCGCGAGAGGAACACCCCTTACAATGCAAGGTGCTGGGGACTGTGTGTTGACGGTGGTACAAGGCTACAAGGCATAATAGAAGGTTATACAAGTTAGGCGACTCTTGGCTTCCTCCGTCAGACAGGAGTACTAAGACTTTGCACCACGATAGGGTGATTGACACCACCAAGGGCCGCCGTTGGTGCAAGCTCTTCCCCTGCTTTGAATGCCGAGGGGAGAGGCATTGGTGGAGGCGCTCCGAAAATTGGTGGTGATCTCGAAAGACCCGATGCTGCGGTCGACGGGCTTGGTGAGGGAATGCTCTCTGCGTGTGGAAAACGTTGGGCACGAAGCGGGGGAGGGGACGGAGACTGAGGAAAAGGGACGAACCGGCGGCGCGCTGGGCACGAGGAGCGGAGAGCTCAGGCCAAGCACAGAAGAATCGGAAGACGAGCACGCAGCTCTCTGCGGTGATGCGAAACTGTCAACTGCTACTGCTGAATGGTGGGGGTGGTTGCAGCAGAGTGTTGAGGGCCAGCAATGCGTCTCTGGAGGTGCAATGAAGAGCAGCAAAGCGTCAAGCAGTGGGTGTCTGCTGGTGCCCGACGGAAAGGAGAGGGTCGGGGAGGCGACTCGGCGCAGGAGGGGCGTGCTGGATCGCGGGGGTGGGGTGAGCCAAGTGAGTGGCTCGCAGGTGCCGTGGAGGTACGAAGCTCTGCTCAACAGTGAGCCGTGAGGGACACGGCGCGGTTGGCAAGGGGGAGTCGATGTGTCTCGTGCAACGCCGTGACACACTACAGGGGTGCCAAAGAGGAGAGGGAGGTGAGGCGGACGAGCTCATTGTTGCTGCAGCACTTCCTCAGGCACACGGCGGCGCGCAGGGTCTGTTAGAGCGGCTTGAGAGGGCGACGCGGGAGCCACGCAAGTAAAAACAGGCGTCAAAGGTCAACCCGTCGTGGGTCGGACTTGGCCATTGCATCGCAGCATGTTGCCCGTGTCGATGTGTCCACGCAGGGAACATCTCCCAGCAGGAGCGTCGTGCCCTGGCGCTGCCGGTGTTCACGCAGGGGAAACGGGTCGAACCAATACCTCCCCGGATGCCGCTGCAAGAACCACAGCCTCCGTCACAAGATGGGTTACCCACAGTGTGTCCGGCTCTATTTCAGGCACTCATGCTGTGGACGTCTCTGCACAAAGAGCGACTGGAGTGGAAGGCACTGCTGTTAACGAGGCGGGTGCTGACGGAAGGAGGTCTCCACAGGCACGAGGTGCTCCCATTGCCGCTGCTTTGCTTTCTGCACCTGGATTTGGTAGGACCAGCGATGGGACACTCGCCGACTGAAATGCTGCCGGTGACGGTCGCTTGGCCTGTTTGGGTGTGTTGTCACCGTTGCCTGGAGCCATCCTATACGTATCACTGGAGTGAGTGGGCTGGGCACCGCCGAATAACTCACCCTGCTTTGTTATTTCCTATTGTGTTGAGGTAGGCGCGTCATGCTTCTCACGTTGTTGCCGTTTGTCGTACATAGGCCCCGGCTGCTGCTGTTTCCGCTCGGTGTCTGTGTGTGTCTGTTGGTGCGGCTGCTCCTTCCGCCGTGTCTCCTTCTTCGTTGTGGTGTGGGCACCGGTTGACGCTGGGGCGTGGTGCTCTCATTTGTGTGTGTGTGCTCTCGTGCGTGTGGTTGGGTATGCTGTGTGGGCTGCCCTCTAACTGATATCACTTGTTGGGTGGTTCACTGTGCTGCGGTGCACTGTGTTGGTGCCGTGTCCCTCTCGCTCTCTGTGTGTGTGCCACCTGCTGTGCTCCTCCTCTCCCCTGCAGACACAGGTGGTACCAAGCTACATTGACGCTGATGCTGCTCCACGTGCTGTGCGTGTTGGCCCTCGCGCTGTGCTGCTGCACATCTTTGTTTGTTACAGCAACTGGTACAACGGATTTGTCATCTACGACCGTTAACGCCCGGTTAACGTTGGAGGAGACAGTTGACGCTGACAGCTGCAAAGCGCCGACAACCTCAGCTACTGAGGGATCCAGAAAAGTTACTATCTCTACTAAGGCATTATTGAGCCATTCTTCTGGCCTACCAAAATTAAACGACGCCCAGAGCAGCTCAAGTAAGGAATTGGACGTTTCCGTTGGGCACAACCTAACTCTGGGCCACAAATGGGTTGTTGAATGTAAGAAAAAAGGCAACACTTTGTCTGACACTTATGAGCCGTGCTGTTCAGGCGGAAAATGTCCAGCTTCTGCAAAATACATCACCTATGTTTTGTCTGTGGTGACCACTGTAACTGGATACAGCACCAAAAGTATCATCAAGAGCGAACAGAGCTATGGGAAAGTTCCAGCTGGGTACGACGTGAAAATTGTCGGTGGGGCTGTGGCCACGTGCATCCCTACACCTCTAACCAAGCCACCACCGTCTAAACGGACTGCGCTTCCTCTCAAACCACAAAATGTATCGCCTGGTGACAAAGGCTCTAAGGAACATGCTAAACTACCTGCATCGCATTCACTTGAGAGTGATACCATCACAAGAGGAACAGGCAGTCGGGAGCCTCGCGCACAAGATTCACAACAACAATCTGGTACCACAGAGCATAACCCAGCCACCAACAGTGCAACGTCAAAAGATGAACCCAGTGATGGAGGAAAGGACAGTTCTCTTATCAACAAGGTTTCCACTCCACCTCTCACCGAAGAAGAGGCCAAAGAAGCCGAAAGCTCCGTCACAGTGAACGACGCCGCTCATACTGCCTCCACAGCCACACCTCAATCAGAGACAACCGCCGAAGAAGCTCCCAAATCTGACGTCGATATCCCCACTCCTGCCGGAGAGGGTGCGGCAGACAACAAGCCACCTCCGTCCACCAGTATCGTTTCGAATGGCGTGAACCTTCCTGACCGCAACACCGACGCCAGCAGCAGCAACACTGCGTGGGTGCGTAAGCTGCTGCTTCTGCTTCTGCTTCTGGCCTGTGTGGCTCTGTGGTAAGACCTGCGTGTGTGTGTGTGTGTCTGCATGGGACGATGATGTTTCCACCGTAATTGCGTTGAGTGCTGAGGACTGCACTCCTGATTGTTAAGATTCTTTTGTTTTCGTTTCATTGCTGCCCCGTTGTGGGCGTAACGCCGACCCACTTGCCCTCGACGACACGCACTGTGGGAAGGGGAGGCGTGGTTTCTTTTCTTTTCGTTTCTTGCTTGGGCTTTGCTTTGCGCGCTGCTGTGCGCCGCCCACTAACTTTTTTCTCCTTCTGGTAGATCCTCTTTTCATCTTCGTGTGTGTGGTGCCTGTGCGCACCTCTGCAGGCCAGCCCACTTGGCTACGGAGCCGACACGTTTCTTTTCCTTTCGTTTGGGTTTTTTTGAGTTTTTCTCTCTGTGTGGCTCGTTGTGCTCTACCACTAATGTTTTGTTTGAGTGATGTGTTACTCCTCCAGTTGTCCGTTGAATTGTGTGGTGCGCTGCTGCTCTCCTCTGCTGTGCTTGTGTACCCCGCTGTGCGTCCCTCCCCCTCTGTAGACCAGTGTGCCTCGGGCTGTGATGATGGCGGCGGTGGTGCGTCCCGCGTTGTTTGTGGTGGCCGTCGTGCTGTGCTGCGTGTGTGGCTGTGCAGCGGCCACTGCTGAGGGCATCGGTGACGAGGAGCAAGTGATTGTTGCCCTGCAGAATGCGAGGAAGAAAGCGCTTGATGCCCAGGATGCAGTGATTGACAGCAAGAAGGCGGTGGACGCAATCAAGGAAGCAACTGATAGCTTCAAGTCTTTGGCAGACAAAGCGTCAAACGCAGCCGCTGAGCTACATAAAAAAGTGAAGGGTATGAATGATGGGGAGACGAATATTGCTGGTGTGGACAGCTTGGCAAAAACAGCAATGGACGCGGCTAAGGCGTCTCACGAATCAGTTACCTCAATCGAAAAGAACGTTAATAAAGCAGTGGGAGTAACGACTAATGCAGGGAAGTTGTTAACGGAGTCGGAGAGGATGGCTGGCAGTGCAGCGGCAGGTGAAAAAGTAGTTATCAGCAGAGAAGCAGGACTCGTACAGGCGGCATTCAAAAGGCTATTAGATGTGTTGTCGGTACTGAAAGAAGTCCAGAATAGGGCTGAAGAGGCAACTAGTGCTGCGACGAAGGATGGCGCTGCTTTTAATGCAATGGGCAGCGGTGAGAAAGCGTACAAATGTGCCACTGATACGACTTCCTGTACACTGTCAGCTGCAGTCAAACAACTAAAGACGATTGCTGATGAAGCTGTGACGTTCACAAAGGCTGCAGCGGACCACGCTGAAACGGCTTCCAGTGCTGCCATCAAAGCATCTGGGCACGCTGCGAACGCTGTCAGCAGTGCTGAGTCACAGCTCCAGCAGATCACCGCTACGGTGAAGGTTCTTAAACCACGAAAAAAGGAACCTGCGGAACCGTCACACGACGAGTCAAACAGCCAGAGTCTACCACAGGTTCCATCGAGCAGTACTTCCACTGGTGATAAGCCTTCCGACCAACAACAAGCTGACACCACGGCAACCCACACAACGCAGTCAACATCAGTACCATCGGAGGAGAAGACAGCCACAGAATCCCTGGAAAACGCTGCTTCTCAAGCTGCTGATGCGCCACTGACACCTCCCAAGAGCGATGTACAAAACACCCTGAGTGATGCCCGGAATACCGACAGCAGCGTTTGTCCTCCGTGGGCGCGTACACCGTTGCTGCTGGTGGTTGGTGTGCTGGGCGTCCTGGCTGTGTGCTGACCTCTGTGTGTGTGCACACGGAGAGGACGCATACACCCTGTGCTTGTGTGTGCTCCACTGGAGATTGTTTACTAACATGTTTTGGTTTACTTTTCGTTTCATTTTTTTTCCGTTCGTTTGCCACGCGCCACGTAATCCCCCTTGGAGGATACTCCCTGTGCTCTGTATCCAACGAGGACGGCGCATCTCTCTCACTGCCGTAATGGGCTTTGTTTGGCACATCATTGTGCGCCGCTTGCGTGAGAGGGCCTTCTCTGAATTGTTCTTCTAAGTGTCTCATCACCTGTGTGTGTGTGTGTGTGCTGCGCCACGCTGCGCATGTTGGGCTGCTGCTGCTGTTGGGAGGTGGTCCGTGTGGTGCTGCTCTTCCCCCGGTGAGTGCGGGCCCCGCAGGCCAGCCCACTTGGCTGCTGTAGCTGGCACGTTTCTTTTTCTTTTTTTTTTTGGGGTTGTTGGGGTTTGTTTTTGTGTGGCTCGTTGTGCTCTGCCACTAATGTTTTGTTTGAGTGATGTGTTACTCCTCCAGTTGTCCGTTGAGTTGTGTGGTGCGCTGCTGCTCTCCCCTGCTGTGCTTGTGTACCCCGCTGTGCGTCCCTCCCCCTCTGTAGACCAGTGTGCCTCGGGCTGTGATGATGGCGGCGGTGGGGCGTCCCGCGTTGTTTGTGGTGGCCGTCGCGCTGTGGTGCGTGTGTGGCTGTGCAGCGGCCCCTGATGTGAGTGACAGAAAGCAGAGGAAGGAAGCAGAGGTGCATTTCCTGAATGTGGAGAAGAAAAAAGCTGTGTTGACTTACCTGAATGAGGCAAAGAAGAAGGCGCTAAAGGTTCAGGAGGCGGTGAAGGAGGCCAGGAGTGAGGTGGACGGGATCAAGAAAGAAAAAGCACAAATGATGGCTGAGGTTAACGAGGCCTCAACAGCTGCAATTGAGCTAAATAAAAAAGTGAAGATGGATACCAATCTTCAACGGGAGAATATTGGCATTGTGATTCGCTTGGCAGGTGATGCAGAATCGAAGTCTGACGTGGCTTACGAGTCCTTTGATGCGTTGCTGAAGGGTGTGGCAAAGATACTGAATAAAATATCGGAAGCCGAGAAGTTGGCTGGGGAGTCGGAGCTGGCGTCGAGCGATGCGGCTACCGAAGCAAATACAAACGTCGTCGCCCTTGCAGAGGAGGCATCAGAGAAAGCACAAGCGGTTATGAAATGGTTGTCACAGACACAGGATACCTACAGATTGGCACGGAACAAAGGTGCGTGGAAAGAGTACTCGCGGTATGCAGCGAAAAAGGCTAAAGAATTGTTGCAAAATGCCAAAAAGATAGGTGAAATGTCTTTCTACGGAAACCGTGAAAAGGAGACAGT
>NW_008826280.1:8321-9759 GCF_000691245.1 Trypanosoma grayi
CTCTGTATCCAACGAGGACGGCGCATCTCTCTCAGTGCCGTAATGGGCTTTGCTTGGCACAGGAATGTGCGCCGCCCGCATGAGAGGACCTTCTCTGAAGTATTCTTCTGAGTGTCTCATTGTGTGTGTGTGCTGCGCCACGATGCGCATGTTGGGCTGCTGCTGCTGTTGGGAGGTGGTCCGTGTGGTGCTGCTCTTCCCCCGGTGAGTGCGGGCCCCGCAGGCCAGCCCACTTGGCTGCTGTAGCTGGCACGTTTCTTTTTCTTTTTTTTTTTGGGGTTGTTGGGGTTTGTTTTTGTGTGGCTCGTTGTGCTCTGCCACTAATGTTTTGTTTGAGTGATGTGTTACTCCTCCAGTTGTCCGTTGAGTTGTGTGGTGCGCTGCTGCTCTCCCCTGCTGTGCTTGTGTACCCCGCTGTGCGTCCCTCCCCCTCTGTAGACCAGTGTGCCTCGGGCTGTGATGATGGCGGCGGTGGGGCGTCCCGCGTTGTTTGTGGTGGCCGTCGCGCTGTGGTGCGTGTGTGGCTGTGCAGCGGCCCCTGATGTGAGTGACAGAAAGCAGAGGAAGGAAGCAGAGGTGCATTTCCTGAATGTGGAGAAGAAAAAAGCTGTGTTGACTTACCTGAATGAGGCAAAGAAGAAGGCGCTAAAGGTTCAGGAGGCGGTGAAGGAGGCCAGGAGTGAGGTGGACGGGATCAAGAAAGAAAAAGCACAAATGATGGCTGAGGTTAACGAGGCCTCAACAGCTGCAATTGAGCTAAATAAAAAAGTGAAGATGGATACCAATCTTCAACGGGAGAATATTGGCATTGTGATTCGCTTGGCAGGTGATGCAGAATCGAAGTCTGACGTGGCTTACGAGTCCTTTGATGCGTTGCTGAAGGGTGTGGCAAAGATACTGAATAAAATATCGGAAGCCGAGAAGTTGGCTGGGGAGTCGGAGCTGGCGTCGAGCGATGCGGCTACCGAAGCAAATACAAACGTCGTCGCCCTTGCAGAGGAGGCATCAGAGAAAGCACAAGCGGTTATGAAATGGTTGTCACAGACACAGGATACCTACAGATTGGCACGGAACAAAGGTGCGTGGAAAGAGTACTCGCGGTATGCAGCGAAAAAGGCTAAAGAATTGTTGCAAAATGCCAAAAAGATAGGTGAAATGTCTTTCTACGGAAACCGTGAAAAGGAGACAGTACAGGAATTTGCTGAGACCTTAGAAGAGTTGGCGGCGAAGGCAGTGGGTGGTGCGGAAAAGGATTTGAATGCTGCCTACGAAATATTTGAACTTGTCAAACAGGTTGCCCCGATCATTGAGTTGTGGCTGAACAAGATAGACATTGCATTGGACGCTGTAGAAAACCCTAAGACTGAGTCAAATCCTTTATCTACATCTGGCAAGCCTTCCCGACTTCCAGTGCCGGCGCCAGAAGCATCACACGGTC
>NW_008826281.1:0-9755 GCF_000691245.1 Trypanosoma grayi
CCAGCGGTGCGAGCGCACAGGGAGCGCGGAGCACAACAGGCCCCACGCCACACAAGTACACACACACACACACAGAGAGAGAGAGGGAAGGGGGGGGAGGGGAGAAAACGGACAGACAGGCAGTCCTGCAGACGCCCCTCTGCTCCGCACCCCTCCCCACTCCCCACCCCCTGCCGGTGTGCTCGCCGACGACCCTGCCCGCCGCCTCCCGGGTTGAATCAACGGAAGCCCGCGCAGAAATTCCCCAAATCAAAAAAAAAGGAAACAAGAAAACGAAAACGAGCGGGAGAGCCGGGGCCGGGCGCCGTACATTCTTGTCCCCACGCCCCCGCACTACCGCATAGCTACCGTTGTTGCTTGTGCTCCAGCTTAGTACTGCTCCTCCTCGTCGAACTCGCCCTCCTCCTCGACGGTGGCGTCCTGGTACTGCTGGTACTCGGACACAAGATCGTTCATGTTGGACTCCGCCTCGGTGAACTCCATCTCGTCCATGCCCTCGCCCGTGTACCAGTGCAAGAACGCCTTGCGGCGGAACATGGCAGTGAACTGCTCACCCACGCGGCGGAACATCTCCTGGATGCAGGTGTTGTTGCCGATGAAGGTGACGGCCATCTTGAGGCCCTTGGGCGGGATGTCGCAGATGGAGGACTTGATGTTGTTCGGGATCCACTCGATGAAGTAGGACGAGTTCTTGTTCTGCACGTTGAGCATCTGCTCGTCCACCTCCTTGGTCGACATGCGGCCGCGGAAGAGCGCGGACGCCGTCAGGTAGCGGCCGTGGCGCGGGTCTGCAGCCTGCATCATGTTCTTCGCATCGAACATCTGCTGCGTCAGCTCGGGCACAGACAGGCCGCGGTACTGCTGCGAGCCGCGGCTCGTGAGCGGGGCGAAGCCCATCATGAAGAAGTGCAGGCGCGGGAAGGGCACAAGGTTCACCGCCAGCTTGCGCAGATCAGAGTTGAGCTGGCCAGGGAAGCGCAGGCAGCACGTCACACCAGACATCACAGCGGACACCAAGTGGTTCAGGTCGCCGAACGTCGGCGTCGTCAGCTTCAGCGTACGGAAGCAGATGTCGTACAGGGCCTCGTTGTCAATGCACATCGACTCGTCCGAGTTCTCCACCAGCTGGTGCACAGAGAGCGTCGTGTTGTACGGCTCAACGACCGTGTCGGACACCTTGGGGGACGGAATGATGGAGAAGGTCATCATGATGCGGTCCGGGTACTCCTCGCGCAGCTTCGAGATGAGCAGCGTGCCCATGCCGGAGCCCGTGCCACCGCCGAGGGAGTGGGCGATCTGGAAGCCCTGCAGGCAGTCGCAGCTCTCCGCCTCCTTGCGGCACACATCCAGCACAGAGTCGATCAGCTCCGCGCCCTCCGTGTAGTGGCCCTTGGCCCAGTTGTTGCCAGCGCCGGACTGGCCGAAGATGAAGTTGTCCGGGCGGAAGACCTGGCCGTACGGGCCAGCGCGCACGGAGTCCATCGTGCCGGGCTCCAGGTCGATCAGCACCGCGCGGGGCACGTAGCGGCCGCCCGTCGCCTCATCAAAGTACACGTTGATGCGCTCCAGCTGCAGGTCCGAGTCGCCCTGGTACGTGCCGGTCGGGTCCACGCCGTGCTCGTCGCTGATCACCTCCCAGAACTTCGAGCCGATCTGGTTGCCGCACTGGCCGGCCTGAATGCACACGATCTCGCGCATCTTGAGCTCAGTTGTTGTTCAATGAAAATAACGAAATGGGATCCTTCAAAGGGGTCCTGGCTCTCCTCTCTTTCTCTCTAACGTCGGGTTTTCTACACCGCGGGCGCCGGAGAAAGCAAGGGCAAGGGCACAAGGCACAGAAAAAAAAGAGGAGCAGAGCGGACGCACAGCTTGGGCGGCGGGGAGGAGGAGCAACGGGGGAGAGGCGACAGGGGCGTCCCCCCACCGCGCCACAGCACAGGAACCCGAAATCCCGGGAGCCAAGAAAAAAAAAAAGACCGAAACTAAAGATACAAAAAAAAAATGGGGCCGAGGGGCATCACTGCTCCTCTCCTCTTCCCACTACATCGTAGTCCCCCCTTTTTTTCCTCTTTCCTTCCTGTGGGGGTTGCCCACTTACTCCTTCGCCCCTGAGCCCCCTCTCCCCCGCGCGCGCACGCACGAAGGCAGTCAAGCGCACACGTACACACACAAGCGGGCACCCGCGGCGGAGGGGGAGCGGCGGCACCCTCTCTAGTACTCCTCCACATCCTCCTCGCCCTCCATGTCCGCGGACTCCGCGCCGACCTCCTCGTAGTCCTTCTCGAGGGCGGCAAGGTCCTCACGGGCCTCGGAGAACTCGCCCTCCTCCATACCCTCACCAACGTACCAGTGCACGAAGGCGCGCTTGCTGTACATCAGGTCGAACTTGTGGTCGATGCGCGCGAACACCTCCGCGATGGCAGTCGAGTTGGCGATCATGCACACAGCGCGCTGCACCTTGGCGAGGTCGCCACCGGGCACCACCGTCGGCGGCTGGTAGTTGATGCCGACCTTGAAGCCAGTGGGCGACCAGTCCACGAACTGGATCGTGCGCTTCGTCTTGATGGTCGCGACGGCAGCGTTCACGTCCTTCGGCACAACGTCGCCGCGGTACATGAGGCAGCACGCCATGTACTTGCCGTGGCGGGGGTCGCACTTCGTCATCATCGACGCCGGCTCGAACACCGCGTTCGAGATCTCCGCGACGGAGAGCTGCTCGTGGTACGCCTTCTCCGCCGAGATCACAGGCGCGTAGCTCGTCAGCACGAAGTGGATACGCGGGTACGGCACCAAGTTGGTCTGGAACTCCGTCAGGTCCACGTTCAGCGCGCCGTCGAAGCGCAGCGACGCCGTCAGCGAGGAGACAACCTGGCCGATGAGACGGTTCAGGTTCGTGTACGTCGGGCGCTCAATGTCGAGGTTGCGACGGGTCAGATCGTAGATCGCCTCGTTGTCAAGCATCGCCGCAACATCGGTGTGCTCGAGCAGCGAGTGCGTCGAGAGCACCGAGTTGTAGGGCTCCACCACGGCCGTCGACACCTGCGGGGACGGGTACACCGTGTAGCCCAGCTTGGACTTCTTGCCGTAGTCCACGGAGAGGCGCTCCAGCAGCAGCGCACCAAGGCCGGAGCCCGTGCCACCGCCCACCGCGTGGTACACGAGGAAGCCCTGCAGACCAGTGCAGTTGTCCGCGAGCTTGCGGATGCGGTCGAGGCACAGGTCCACGATCTCCTTGCCGATCGTGTAGTGGCCACGAGCGTAGTTGTTCGCGGCGTCCTCCTTGCCGGAGATCAGCTGCTCGGGGTGGAACAGCTGGCGGTAGGTGCCCGTGCGGATCTCGTCCACCACCGTCGGCTCCAGGTCGAGGAACACCGCGCGCGGCACGTGCTTGCCGGCGCCGGTCTCAGAGAAGAACGTGTTGAACGCGTCGTCCTCCGCGCCGATCGTCTTGTCCGACGGCATCGCGCCGTCAGGCTGGATGCCGTGCTCAAGGCAGAACAGCTCCCAGCACGCGTTACCCACCTGGCAACCGGCCTGGCCGATGTGGATGCAGATCGCCTCACGCATCTTGGAAGAAAAAAGAGTCTTGTGGAGTGTTTGAAGAAGAGCTCGAAAGCTTAGCTATGACTAACCGCACAGCGCGAGGCACGGGCACGCGTGGGAGGGGGAGTCAGAGAGAGAGAGAGAGAGAGAGAGAGAGAGCGGGAGCGGGGGAGGCGAAGGAGGAAGTAACAGTGGTCAACTAGCACACACACACACACGTGGCAGCGCATTTTAATATGACTGAGCTAAGGATGTGTGTTTTTTTTTGTGAATCTTCACATTCTTGTTTGCGGGAAGCTTCTTGTTTGTATTGTGCATGGCGAGGAATGGTTCTCCTTGATTCCCTTCTTTATCAGGCGCCATTGTAGAAATGAGAGGTATAGAAAACATATCAACTACATCTGTAAGAGATCCTTGTGGCGTTTATATATATATATATATATCGATATAGATATTTTTGTACTGGAGACTGCCACAGTATTTAAGTGAAACCAAAGAGCTGATGCGGATGTTTACGTGAAACCTCACGCGAGGGGCGAGCAGTACACAGCAACCCCAGACAATTCCGTGTTAGATAAACGAATAGACGGCGTTGAGACACCTTTCTACGTGCATCACATATAGGCGCATATTTTTTTTTCTGCTGGACACATAACAAGGCCTTCCTTATTTTTAGACCAGCGTGGCCCTGAAGCGCAGGTCAAAACCATCCGTGACGATTCCCTCTAGGTACGGCTCCGTCTGCAATGGCGGCACGACGAGCTCGACGATGAGAAGCCCACTTGGCATCTCACGCCACATCTTTGCCTTTCCCAAGGCCTTGATGATATTGAGGGCACCAAAGTACCCCGTGATTACCATATTGTAGGTTTTTGTATCATTGTAAAAGTACCACTGGCGTTTTTCCCGCATCACGATGCGGTAGAGGAGTCCAGGAGGCGCTACTACCTTTCCCGTGTCGTCACTGGTACTAAAGCAGCCAATGATTTCGTCGCCGTGGACTTTTGGGCGGCCGTTCCGGTATTTGATGCGACTGGTTGTAGTGGCTGCGGCGAGGTCGTCTGCCTGCCTTTTCCGCGAGGCACCACTGCCCATCTCTAAACTGTTTCTTTATTTTTTTTTTTTCTTTCCGGCCCGTTCTGTGTGTGCGTGTGTGTTTTCTTTTGTTTGCTTTGCAACGTGCCACGGGTCCTTGGATCTGTGTGTATATACGTTTCACTAGCCAATCCAGCGAGTACAGCCAACGGCGTGGGCGAACGCACGTCCCCCGCTGCTTGCTGTGCGCAAACACTGAGGATAGTGTTGTAGAGAAATGAGAGAAGAGCACATCAAGACGGCCCCCGCACAGCAACAGAGTCACACAGAGACACACACCTGCGCGCGACAAGCTGCAGCGCAGAGTGCTATTCTCAGTTGCCGGGTGTGGTCCATTTTCCTCTTTTCTTGCTTGCCTTCTTTTCTTCTAGTCTCTCCCTTTGACACGGCACACCGAGAGTTAAGACAGAACGGCGGACAGGCACCTCTAGATGTAAAGCGTTTTGAAGTAGTCCCACCACTCGTGGCCAGGTTCCCCGCAACGCCACGCGGCGAAGCACGTGTCGGGGTGCGTTATCACCGCTGTGACGCCACTGCGCGTGATTTCTGCACCAGTTGTGCCGTCAACCACAATCAGGCGCGGGAGAGGCGTCACCGGTCGCACCATAAGACCCGCATCCCGTTTCACCCACGTCGCACCGTTGCGATGGGTGCAGTGGAAGAAGCCGTACTGTCGTGTCACGTCCATCATCTCTTTGCCTGCCAGCGAAATGGCAACAACGACAAAATCCTGGCGATGCGTCTGGTGAACGGGCTGGAGTCTCCGCATAAATGACAGCGATCGCTCCGACTCTGTGAAGAAGAGTAGGCCAACCAATCGCCCCCGCAACAACTCCCTGTCGCCCTGTTGTCCCGACGGGCCGCTGATCCCGACAATGTTCTTGAGGTAGTCGTTGAGGATGTCGTCGTGGGCGAAGGGAGTAATGCGGTTGTCCATTGTCTTGAGCTCCTCGCGCAGTGCCGCCCGCTGCGTGGCGCCGTCGCCACCATTTGAGCGGCTGTCAGGGTCCTTCGGCTTAAACGTAGCATCCATCGTCATGCGCAGCAACTTGGTGAGGGTCATCTGCTGCCGCTCAATCATTGAGAAGTCCTCCACGCCAAACGCCCGCCGCACCGCAGAGGAGTTGGCGCTCGCAAACGTCGTTGACGGCCCACCGGTGGTTGCACCGCCCTTCGCATAGGCAGCCGCCTGTTGCAGCGTTGGATCCGTCCACCCGCCCGGACTACGGCGGGATGTGCGCCGCAGAATGGCGGAGCGCCGCATGTGCGGCGGCCACGGAAACTAAGAGTAGGAGGAGGAGGAAGGGAAAGGGAAATGGAAAGACGCCGTCTCTTTCGCCTGCGCCGCCCTTCCCCCCCTCCTCTCCCCCGCGAGTAGCAGCACAGTGGGCTGGAAGCGGGCGAAGGGGGAAGGTGCAAACAGCATCGCAAGCAAGAACGCAATACGAAGGCGCACAAGTGTGTGTGTGTGTGTGTTTTGCGTGAAGTATTAAATATATATATATATATATATATTTAATGCACGTGCAAGGCTGAGAGACGAAGATAAGGGAAAAAAACAACTCGCACACATTTTTCTTTCGGGGGGTCGCTGTGAATGTAAAAATGTGCATAGTGAGAAATGATTGTGTGCGCACCTCTCCAATAAACACAAAAAAAATTTTGAAAGCTTATGTACGTATGTATGCGTGTATGTACGCCACCGCAGCTCTCCGCAGACACACACACATCAAAAGATANTATGTATGTATGTATGTATGTATACCAGTGTAAGTATAACGAAAACAAAGGTACGGAGGCGCTTTTCCCACCCCTGTCACACAGACACACACACAAACACACACACACCAGCTCATCCACAGTGATGAGCAAAGAAGGAACACATTTTTAACACAATACCCAACAGATGATGGCCTCTCGTCCCACCCCACCCCATCTTCACTCCTGCTTATACTTCCTCATCATGATGGTAGTGGTTACAATAATGCCACGGTACGCGTTCATGGTGAATAGAGTAGGAGGGGAAAAGGTCAGAGTACAGACTTATGTTTCCCGTCAACCAACGCCACTTCGCTCCCCTTCCTCTCTACTTCCAACGTTTTCTGTGCGTTTAAAATTCACGTTTCCCTATATTCCTTTTTTTTTTTTTTTACAATCCCACGATTCTTGAGTGTGTATGCCGACAGCAAAGAAAATAGAGGCTATCACCACCATTATTGGGACCAACAGCTATCGCACCCCGTTTCTTTACAATATCCACACACAGACACACATACATACATAGACACACACATACATATATATATATATACATACATCTCCGCGTGTGTGCATGTGTATGTCTCTATATCTGTGAGTGTGCATCTACATAACTGCGCCGTTCATCAAAAGAACAAACAGAGCCGCGGCAGCAAAGCAGCACGACACGTCCGCGAGAAGCGTGGAAGCTCCAAGTCCTTCTGCCCGTTCCAGCGCCTTGGCGAGGAATGCGGGACCCCCGCGAAAGAAACGCAAACCACAAGGAGGGGTACTAAAGGACCGAAGGTAGCAACAAAAAAGGAAAAAAAATGAAAGCACAAAGTAAAACAAAAAAAAAAAAACATCCGCATGTAAAAGCATGAGCCCAACAAGAAACACAACATTTCTTTCCCCTCGCAACGCAAAAGGTTTTGTTTATCCCCTTTCTCATCGTTACTTCACCTCCCACCACAGACTCAGCGGCGCTTGTACTCCTCCGAGAGAGGGAGGGCGTCCATCTTCACCTTGAAGCCGTTCACGCGGCCCTCGATGAACATCTCCGTCTCGCACGGGTACACCACGATGGTCGCCACGTACTCGCCCGNTTACTTCACCTCCCACCACAGACTCAGCGGCGCTTGTACTCCTCCGAGAGAGGGAGGGCGTCCATCCTCACCTTGAAGCCGTTCACGCGGCCCTCGATGAACATCTCCGTCTCGCACGGGTACACCACGATGGTCGCCACGTACTCGCCCGTGTCCAGCCGCTCCAGGTGCGTCTTGCCCAGCGCCTTGATGTCGCAGTCCTCGCCGAATGTCACCTTCACGTGCATCTCGTACTGCGTCGTGTCGTTGTAGTACGCCCACTGCTTCTTCTTGTTGTTCGCGATGCGGAAAAGCAAGCCGTTGCCTTCGCTGAATCCGCGCACGATCTCGTCGCCTTTGAACGTCGGCTTGCCATTCTTGAAGTCGATCTCTGGTTTCGAAGAGGCACCGCAGCCCATTGTTCGCCAGCGTTTGTCTGCTTCTGTCCCACGGCAACAGAAGAGAGGGAGGGAGAGAGGGAGAGAGAGAAAGAGAAAGCAAGAGAGCAGGGGGAGAAAGCGGTGGGGAGAGATTGCCCGCATCATAAGCCAGGAACAAAACAAAAAAAAAGGCAGACTCGTCATGTCTTCGCACCTTCACGAAACGTGTTGCAGGCGCATGGGGTGCGTCATGGCACGAGACAACACGCATCGGTGCAGCCATCCCGTCCGTGTTTCTACAAAGGGATATACAACATATGTTGCGCAGTCGAGACCACGCGCATTCGCAGAGCGCATCACGGGAGGAGAGAGGCAGATAGCCACACGAGGGAGAACGAAACACACACGTACACAGAGACGCCAATAAAAACCCCAACCCATTTCACACACACACACACACACACACACACAGACTCACACGCAGACACACATGAGGGAGAAAGGGGGGAAACAGAGGCGGAGTCGTGCAGCAGGGAGAGAGCTCCTTTCGCGCAACTTGCATATGTTCCTTCCATTTTTGTTTTCTTTCTCCTATTTCCCAAGTCCTGAAGAACCAAGAAACGAAACGACAAAAAAAAGGAAAACAGAAACAACCAAAAGGAGAAGGGCCTGAAGGCAAAGAAAAAAAAGGAAAAGGAAAAGGTATTGGGAGGGCCTCCGCACTTTGATGCCGTGAGGCGCTCCTATCTCTGGCACTTGCTGCCCTCCATCCCCCTTCCCGCTCTTTCCTTCTTGTCGCTGTTACTTCTTGCGCAAAGCAGTGCACGCATGCGGTCTGTTCATCCACCGTGAGCGTAGTCTTTCTCGCTCACCGTCCTTCCACCGCGCAGGCATACCCATTTCAGAATCCCTTTTCCACATCCCATCTGTCTGGGCCCGGCCGTCACAGACCGTTGTCTCGGCAGATGCCAGCAATACGCAGAGGAGTATTTTGGAAGTTCTGGCACGTCTCACTCTCTCCCCCGCGCGGCTTGTTGGTTTGTTTCGGTTGATTTTTTTCGAAGTTGTATTGGTTTTCTTCATATATATATATAGAGAGAGAGATATAGATATAACGTACGTGTGTGTAACGTTGTCTTCTCCGTGTGTCTGCATCAGTGGGCAAACGAGAGTGTGCGTGTGTGTCTGCTTCTCACGTCCCCGCCCCCTTTCCCACACAGTGCCGCAACCACCGTCTCCGCGGCGCCCAGTGCCGCCCCTCCCCACCACACACACACACACGCGCAGCCGCACGCACGACACGGAGAGTGCGCCAGCGGCGGCGGCTGGCGGTGGTGGTGAGAAACACAGGCCGCAGCCTGCAGGCAGTGGATTGCCGTCTATATGCAACTGCGTTCAGCCACATTCACCGGGGAATCCGCTGCAGAGCAATCCGCCACCCGAAACGGCAGGTGAAGGTGGAACGGGGCGGCCCGCTCCCTTCGTCCCCCACCGCAGCACGCACCAAGGCGCACATACCAACACCGCACACGCAGAGCAAACGACGTATCCACAACAACAATAAAGACAGGCAACAATCATAAGAGAAAACTCAAAAAAAAGTACACAAAAAAAAAACATCAGTCAGAAAGAAACAACCGATACTAGATACATCCTCTACACATTCGGGATCTTTCTCTTTTACTTTCACCATGTGGTGTTTTTTTCCCGGTTGTTGATATTTTTCTATTCCTTTTCACCATCAATCATGGCTCCTCTGCCTCTTCTTGCCTTTCCTTCTTCTTTGTCTTTCTCCGATGTACCCCTAGTTATTCGCCTCCTCCTTACGGCGCTTGTACTCCTCCGAGAGAGGGAGGGCGTCCATCTTCACCTTGAAGCCGTTCACGCGGCCCTCGATGAACATCTCCGTCTCGCA
>NW_008826282.1:0-1263 GCF_000691245.1 Trypanosoma grayi
AATCCACATGAAATACAAGCACCCCGGCGAACAGAATAATAGAGCACAAGGCCCAAACACAGGCACACCAAAACCCCCCAAGCGAGAGAGAGAGGACCCCCCTACCGTGCACGCCACTGCCGTAAAACAGGGAAAAGATGAAGCAGAATTGCCCCATCTTAAAAAGCGTACGGGAACAGAGGCTTCCTTTCCGACCGACGACCAGCGAAAGAACGAGGGGGCCGCCCCCCATCTACCCCACGAGCGGCGTAGAGAAATACAGTGCTTGGCGTGTTTGAAATGGTTCGCTTCTCTTGAATCCGTTCGACCGCACTGCCGCCGCTATCATGAGGGCCGCGGGGTTCCTGTAACGGTAAAACGCCGGCGGCTCCAGGAGGATGCTCCTGATGACTTGGCTCTTTCTGCCTTCTCGTGCCCCACGTGCGGATTCCAGCGCCACAGCAAACATGGACCCACTAGGCACCGCACATTTAGCCATCGATTCAGGCCGGACCTCATGAAACCAAGCCAACGTGGACAGTGCGAAGAGACGAGCATGCACCTATTGAGCTGTCCCGCATTAAAGAGTCTACGGTGTCACTTTGGGGCGGATGGGGGCGACATGGAGAAGTTATGTTTCATGAAGTTTTCCCGATGCCTGCTGGCAGTGGAAAGGCTTCGTCCTCAACAGTCTTTCCTGATGAAAATGTCACTTATCACACTTGCCTAGAAGAATTCGTTTTTTCCATCTTTAACCCTTGCAAGTGTATAGATCTTTGGCCGGCTTGCCGTTCATACGCGAATTTTCCCTGCGATGGTTTGCCAAAAGCGGCAAGTGGGCCTTTAGGATCTCGTGTGAGGAGAAACGTCTGACCGATTCCTTCAATGTGCGTCTTCTCACAGGAAGAGCGCAACAAAACGTATAAAAAATGCAGTTTTGCCATTCCCGAGTCTCCTCCTAAGACCCTTCCATTAGCATGCAAAATTTCAGAGAAGCTTTTGAAACTCATTGGAAGCAGATTTGTTTTCGACCTCGTGTCGTTACGAATCCCGTCGATGACTCCGCTCCGCCAGCCACTATCGTAGAGCACGTTTATTATTGCTTAATTTCTATGTGAAAGGAGACTCCTTTGTTTTGTTATGTGTTTTGTTATTTGTGGTATTTTGTTTTCTGTTTCGTTAAGCTCGCCATGTGGGGAAACACAAGCTAAAGGAATCGGGCAGCCGATTCCCCTCATCCGGGAGCTCGAAAGCCTACCCGCCCCATTTGCCTTAGCTCTCGGG